>NW_006921626.1:15439107-15445603 GCF_000298275.1 Orycteropus afer afer | reverse complement strand
ATTCCAGTCACCAGTGATAATTAACACATCTTGATTGCACATTTGGTCAATTTCAGACTGCAGAAGTTGATAAAAATCTTCAATTTTCTCATCTTTGGCTTTTGTGGTTGGTGCATAAATTTGAATAAGAGTCATATTTAATCTCTAAATAAGGACAATTATAAAGTCATATTTGTGCCTAATATGATACACTAACACACGTACAACTGAAATGCATTAACCCTGTTTACATTTCATAGTTCATAACAGAGGGAAACAAAAATATTTGATGCACATATACAGTGAAGAAATTTAACAATCACATTCCTCATTTCTGCAACTAGTCACATAGTTGTAGCTGATATTCAGAACTACCTTCTTCCACCACCCATTCCATATTTCCCCTGCCCTCAGCAAGCACCTCAGCTGGCCGTGGTTCTTTGCCTGATGGGGTGAGCCAAACCTTCATTCCTGAAAGGTCTGGGCCATTAGTAGTCATACCAGAATTGGGTTGCTATAATTTTCCATTGACTTTAATCACAGGGCATGGTAGTACTAAGAGACATCCTAAAGAAACTTGGAACTTGCCATGTGTGAGCCATTTTCCTAAGATAATTTTTTTTTTTCTTTCTCTGTCTCTCTATATAAGCTTTACTAGTTTTGCTTCTCTAGAGAACCCAGCCTAACACATTTGGTACTGGGAGTGGTTCTAGAGAGACAAAATCATAAGGATGGGCTTCCTAAATTGATTCTCACCAGTTCTGTTTTGGTTCTCCAATTTGATTAATGTCAAAGGCAGTGGTGACTCTGCCTCCATTAGTAAAGAGGGCCTTTTTAATCCATGGCATGAGGTGGCAACATTAATATTCAAAATAGCACCACCAATAGATCAAGTATTTTTGAGAAGTGAGGCTCTAGGTGATCGCATGTTTGATACTTTTCTGCAATTTTGTCAGCATGAGGAGTATAAGGAAGCTGGTTGGTTGGTCCTACTCAGGCAAGACAAAGTGGTGAAAGAACAAGATGAGTTCAGGGCTGCTGAGTCACAGTTTAAGCACTGCATAAAAGACCTCAATGTTTCCAGTTGTGCCCTGAAAGAAAGCCTTATTTCTTCAATAGCAGAGCTGATATTACCAAAAACCAAACCCAGAGTCTTATCGTAAGGGTGGCTGAATTAAAATGCCAATTGAATTGCCAACCCAGAATGGTGTCTGAAGTTAAAGTGAGGACATTGATAAGGAAAAAATGGGATCCTGAAACATGGAATGGGAACATAATGGGCAGTCAGGAAGATGAGGATATGGGGCCTGTAAATTCTGTTAAGTTAAATCCATCCCATCTGAAGGGATTACTATAAAACCATTATCCCTTCCACCTCCATTTGATGGGATTAATCCAACTATTCCTGCTGGGTCATTGCGTGAGGTAGATACCATGGAAGACATTGCTGAATGTTCTCAGGAACTGCCCCAACCACCCATTGTTGCTGTTAGACCTATAACTAAACTTAAGTCTAAGCAAGCCCCAAAAGGTGAAATACAAAGTGCGTCTGAGGAAGTGGTACACTATACCTGAAAAGACCTACTTGATTTTGCTAACATGTACAGACAGAAACCTGGAGAATATGGATGGAAATGGCTACTGAGGGTGTGAGATAATGGTGCAAAGAATGTGTTCTGGTTACCTACTGCCACTCTGATGGAAATATACCACAAATGGGATGTTTGAACAAACAGGAGTTTATTATCTTACATTTTGGAGGCTAGAAGTCCGAATTCAAAGTGCCAGGCTCTAGGGGCTGTGTGAAAGCCCCTCAACCTTGGGCTTCAGTTCTGCCTCTTGCTCCCAGCCCACTGAAGCTAAAGGGATCTCTTCATTCAGGCAGCTACTAGCCACTGAGGCTAACAAGCCCAAGGTTAACAAATAAAATGGCACAATCCCAATGTTATACCAAACCACATGGCAGGCCATTAATTCAAGTCCATTGTAAGCCCCAAGGTCGGCAGAACATGATGGCCTGCTGAACAACGGCGCGGCTACATGCAGGGTTCAAGCGTGCCATAAGCTAGAAACCATTCCCAATGCTACTTCTTATATACAGGAAGCAGACCACATACCCAAAGCAGCTACTCAGCTGCTTGTGGTAGATCCCACCATGGAGTTGATTGCCAGCCAATCTCATCATGAGGAATAACTACCACCAGCTGCCCAGCCACTCAACCAGACCCAGCCAAGATGACACACAAACATAACCACCACAGAATGTAACACTGGAACAGTCTGAGTTTATTGATTTAGGCCTCCTAAGTATGTATTCTTTCAGTGCTTCAGCTCAAGAGGTTAGGAAAAGATCTAATTGTTTATTTGGTTGACTTACTGAAGCATGGATTTGCAGTGGCTGACCTTAAGTCAAGTTGAAGTACCAGACCTGCCTTGGTATAATGTAGAAGAAAGTATCCAGAGGCTTAGGAAAATTGGCATGTTAGAATGGATTTATCAGATTAGACCCCTAGATCCAGAAATGGAGAACCCAGAGGATATGCCTTTCACCAGTACAGTAAGGAACAAATTTGTGAAGGGAGCCCCAGCATCCTTGAAGACTGCTGTGATTGCTATTTTATGTAACCCAGATTTGACAGTGGGAACTTCCCTAATTGATCCAAGACATTTAACTACAATGGGGCTGATTGGACCCTGTGGTAGTAGGGGCCAAGTGACAGCAGTTAATTGACAAAGGCAAGGTGGACGTGGTTACCATAATGGACACCAGAGTCAAAACAGTAATCAGAATACTCTGACTCATGTGAAATTATGGCATTGGCTACTTAGTCATGGTGTTTCTAAGAATGAGATACAATGCAAACCTACTAAATGTTTACTTGATCTGTATAGACAGAAGAATTCTAGGTCACATGAACAGCAGTCTAGATTGAATCACCAAGAACCTAGAGGATACAAGAGTCACGGCCTCTCAATCAACTCCCAGACTTGAGTCAGTTTACTGACCCACAACCCCTTGAATGAAGCAGAGGCCAGGTCCCCTTGAGGAAGGACCCCACTCCTGGTACTAAATGTGTTAGACTGAGTTCTCCAGAGAAGCAAAACCAGTAAAGCTTGTAGAGAGAGGAAAAAAAAAAAAAATTATCTTAGGAAAATGGCTCACGCACTTACAGAAGCTGCAAGTCCCAAGTTTTTGGATCAAATGTCAACCTGGAGCCTTTTCCCAACTCATGCAACTGCAGGGGGTGATGAGCTCAAGGTTGGCAGGCAGTATACCAGCTCTTGACTCCAATGAATGACAAATCCAAGATCACCAGGCTGAATGGTGGATTGTTCGCTCACAGACAGCTATAGGCAGCACAATAGAATCCATATCTACAGAAGAATGTCTCATTCACCCAGGATGTCCATAAATATATTGGAAGCAGGCCACACCCCTAGGGAAACTCCCTTTCAACGGATTGGCTGCTCAAACATATACATCTGATCTCATCATGGGAATAACGCACATCACAACTGCTTAAACAGCTCAGAATTGTGGTCCAGTCAAGTTGACACACAACTCCAACTATCACAACTATACAACTTTAAAAATAACAATGAATCTATGTAGAAAACACCTCTTAACATGGATGAACCTAGAGGATATTATGCTGAGTGAAAATAGTCACATAAGGACAAATATTGTCTGAGACCACTACTGTAAAAAGTCAAGAAAAAGTTTACACACAGAAAGAAACATTCTTTGAAGGTTACCAGAGGTAGGGGTGGGAAGAAGTGTAAACCACTAACTAGACTTTAGACACATATTAACTTGGGTGAAGGAAAAAGCAATATACAATAAGGGAGAAGTCAGCACAAAATTATCAAGGCAAAGGAAAGCACATTGAGAGGAGCACAAGAGTGAAAGGCAACAAAGGTAAATATTGTCATATACCCAATCCTACAATAACAGTAATAATAATCTACTAGTGGATACCTGGGAGCTCTGGTGCCATAGTGCCTATGGCATTTGACTGCTAACCAGAAGGCTAGTGGTTCAAACCCACCAGCCAGTCCTTGGAAGGAAGACTGGACAATCTACTTCCATAGAGATACCACCTCATAAACCCAAGGAGGGGTCGCTATGTGTCAGAATCCACTCAATGGCAGTGAGTTTGGGGTATTTTTGGAGTTTAGTGGATACCTAGATAGACACTCAAGCTGAACAGGGACAGGAAGGTAAATTGAACTCCACCCACAAATATGCATAGGTTTGACAGAGGATATTTTTACATATATGTTTACATGTGCTGTAAATACATCCAAGAGTATAGCAGAGCATACAGTAAGGAAAGTTATGAAAACTTCTTAGCCATAACCAAACACCTTGAGGGAATGAGTTGCTGGGCCTGGGGCTTGGGACCATATTCTTGGGGGACACTAAGGTCAATTGGCATAACAGCCCACAAATACAGTGCTCTACATCCTTTTTTGGTAAGTGGTGACTGGGGCCTTAAAAGCTTGTGAGCAGCCATCTAAGGTACAACTGTTGGTCTCTCCCTATCTGGAGCAAAAAAGCATGAAATAAATCAAAGACCCATGGAAATAATTAGTCCAAAGGACTAGTGTTGTTGTTGTCAGGTGCCATTGAGCCTGTTACAACTCATAGCAACATTGTATACAACAGAACAAAACACTGCCCTGTCCTGTGACATCCTCATAATTGTCATGCTTGAGCTCATCGTTGCAGCCATTTTGTCAGTCCATCTTGTTGAGGGTCTTTCCCTTTTTAGCTGACCCTGTACTTTTGTTGTCATCAGGTGCCATCAAGTCAGTTCCAATTGATAGTGACCCTGTGTACAGCAGAACAAAACACTGCCTGGTCCTGCACCATCCTCACAATCTTTGCTGTATGCTTGAGCCCATCGTTACAGCCACCGTGTCAATCCATCTCATTGAGGGCTTCCCCTTTTTGCTTACCCTCTACTTTACCACGCATGATATCCTTCTCCAGGGACTGGTCCCTTCTGACAACATGACCAAAGTAGGTGAGATGAAGTCCGGCCATTTTCTCTTCCAAGGAGCATTCTGGCTATACTTCTTCCAAGATAGATTTTTTTCATTCTTCTGGCAATCCTTGGTATTTTCATTATTATTTGCCAACACCACAATTCAAAAGCATCAGTTCTTCTTCAGTCTTCCTTATTCACTGTGCAGCTTTCACAGGCATATGAGGAATTGAAAATACTTTTGCTTGGGTCTGGCACACCTTAGTCTTCAGAGTGACATCTTTGCTTTTAAACACTTTAAAGAAATCTTTTGCAGCAGATTTACCTAATGCAATACATTGTCTGATTTATTGACTGCTACTGCCATGGGCATTGATTGTGGATCCAAGTAAAATGAAATCCTTGACAACTTCAATCTCTATTTATCATGATGTTGCTGATTGGTCCATTTGTGAGAATTAATGGCCCACCTAAACCCCAGCTTCCACAACCCTGAGATCAGAAGAACTACATAGTGCCTGGCTCCTATTGCCAGCTGCTCTGAAAGGAATCACAATAGGAGGCCTGGATGGAGGGGGAGAAAAATGTGAACAAAACACAACAACAAATACCAGGCCTACTAGTCTGATAGAGACTGCTGGAACCCCTGAGACTGTGGCCCTTAGACATTGGTCAGGTCTGGAACTGAACTCACCCCCTTTGCTCAACTGCCAGCCAAATGACAGATAGGCCTCAGGCCTGTTAGCTCCAGTAACACCCAGGAGGTAAGTGCTCCTTAGAACAATCAACCATATGAGATCAAAAGAGCAGCTTTTGCCCAGAAGGCAGGTAGGATACTGTTTTGGTCCTCTAGTGCCTCTCTAACATAAAATACCACAAATGGGATGGCTTTGACAAATAGGAGTTTATTCTCTTACAGTTTTGGAGGGTAGAAGTCCAAGTTCAAAGTGCCAGGATTTAGGGGCTGGGTGAAAGCTCCTTGACCTTGGGCTTCAGCTGCGCGCTGCTGAGGCTGAGAAACCCAAGGTCAGCAAGTAAAAAGGCACAGCCCCAGTATTACCAAACCACATGGCAGGCCATTCATTCAAGTCCATTAAGAGTCCCATGATCTGTAGACAACATGGCAGGCTACTAAACAATGACTTGGCTACATGCAGGATTCAAGCATGCCAAAAGCTTCAGACCATTCCTAAAGCTTCTCCTTATATACTGGAAGCAGACCACATCCCTAAGGCAGCTACTCAGCTGCTTACATTAGATTCCATCATGGAGCTGATTACCAGTCTCATCTTGAGGAAATACTACATCCAGCTTCCCAGTCATTCAAAACTAGGACCAGCCAAGTTAACAAATAACCGTATCTGCCACAGAGAGGAAAGGACACATGAAAATTGATAAACAGAGGAAGGAAATGGCAAGAGTGCAATTACATTGCAATCACTGTCACAAAACAAATTGTGTATGAATTGTTGAATGGAAAACCAATTTGCTCTGTATACTTTCACCCAAATCACAATTTAAAAAAA
>NW_006921626.1:15429645-15430285 GCF_000298275.1 Orycteropus afer afer | reverse complement strand
GAAACCCAAGGAGGGGTCGCTATGAGTCGGGGCCGACTCGATGGCACATAACAACAACAACAACAAATATGTGTGTGTTAAATTTTTGATAATAAGAATTCATGAAAAAGCTGTGTGGATAGCACTTTCATTTAATTATTTGGTCACTAATAGATTTAAAAAGTTAAATGTAAGGTTTAAATATATTTCTATTTAGTTTTTGTTTGTTTGTTTATTTTGCCTAGGATATTCTTTTTAAAAAAAGTTATTATAAGTTTGTGCAGATTAGATAATTTTGTACCTTTCCAGTAAGCATTAATGTTTTTGTTGATTTTCTGAGAGGACTGTATTTTGAATTAGAAGGATAAATGAAAGATCTTAATAACTGTGTGCTTTAAAAATAGACCAAAAACTTTATGGTTCAATTTTTTAAAGATTTTGTTGGAGTATTAATTTTATTTTTTTTTTATTTTAGGTTCGACCCTTGAACAGTGAAGGATCATTAAATCTTTTAGGATTGGAGACAATTAGATTAATATATTTCAAAAATAAGATGGCAGGTAAGAAAATCCACATAATCATAGGATAACTTCATTGGAAATATTCTCCCTAAGCTTACTGTCCAAGGTCACTTCAGTAATAGTGGCAGAGACTAGACTCT
>NW_006921626.1:15380972-15429299 GCF_000298275.1 Orycteropus afer afer | reverse complement strand
GTATGGAGGGATGGACACTGGGAAGAGGTAACTATGGGGAGGAAGTGGGAGGAGAGCTGTTGCATTGTGGTAAATTGGTCAATGACATGAGACAAAGTATATGTGAACTGATGTATGGAAAGTGAATTTGCTCTGTAAATCTTCACCCAAATCACAATAAAAAAAAAATTCATTCAGGTTAAGTCCACATAGCTATATAAAGAACATATTTGATTCTGGCATAACCCTTTTATTTTTCTGTGAGTCCCTATAAAAAGAGAAAGTATAGCTGAATGTATCTTCTATACTTCCAATACTGTAGAATCTACCCAAGTCTGTAGCACTGAAATTGTGAAAACTCATCCACAGTTCCAGATTGAGACTTCAAGAATACATCTTCTGCCTATCATAGGGCTTAGAATTTCTCAAGTGCTAATGACAACATAGGAAGAAGCAAGAAAAGAGGGAGGTCACAGGAGAACCCAGAATCAGCAGAGGAAATGGGAACCCTGGGAGTTGCAGAGAAGAGAGGGACAGTTGGTCAGTGACCAAATTCAAGAGGTGATTCCCCAGCCAGGGAGGTTGTCCATGTGTCATTGATCCAGAGAAGTCAGTTTTTTGCCAGTCAGAGTATGCCCAAACAGTTAAAATGTCACTTACAACAAATATTATAATGACCCCTTCTATATAATTATATGATAGTTATTCTCATGTCTTAGTAATTAATATCTACATAACAGAGCTGTTCATAAATTTCTGACCTCTTGTGATGAATCTATTTAATGAAAATGTACTTACAGTATGTTGTTGTTGATGTTGTTGTTGTTGTTGTTGTTATGTGCCATCAAGTCGGACCTGACTCATAGCGACCCCTCCTTGGGTTGCCGAGGCAGTATCAGTATGGAAGTAGATTGCCCAACCTATAGTATATTATTCATTTAAAAGAAAAAATTAAATTGACTTAAATATAAATAAAGACATTGGCTTCAAGAAAACACATCAAAATGTTTATATCACTTAACTCTGGGTAGAGAGATTATCTTATTTATGCATTTCCTCCCCCCCCCCCCGTATTCCATCAATAAATTTGTACCCTCAGCTATCATAAAAATATCCATCACAAGTTTTATGTTGTTGTTGTTGTTTAGGGTTTGGTGGGCTTTTTTAAGTACTAAAATAGATACATTGATTTCTGGTTTTGTGCTTTGCTGCATCCTCTTGGAACTGAAGGTCTCTTGTATACAGACTGGTAAATGTAGCGGAAGTCCTACACAAAGATGGTATTCCAATAGGACTTGAGAAAAATATTCAGATTTTAGAAACAATTCCCACTCAGCAATGGATTTATCATGAACTAATGATATAGTGAGCCAATGAAGTTTACGTTTCAGACCCCTCACTTCCATTCTGTTTTCTGTTTCTAGATCCACTCTCTTCTCACTGTGTGTGACCACTTTGGTCATAAAATACATACATACCCAGTTTGTATAGGGAAAAAAATGTATTCTAACTTGTCTTTGCCCATGCTCTCACCCTTCTGCTCTAGGCTTAGAGTAGAGTAGAGCTTGGGGAAGGGAGATCTGACAAAACTTAAATATTCTTGTCTTATCTTTTGGAAAGAAAAGGAAATCCCATTTCCATAGATCTTTTCCCTTTCTTGCTTTTCTCCTTCATCTTTCAGGAGCTCAGAGTGCTCCTGTAGCCCATTGGCTATTCAGAATCTCCTATTATTGCCATAACTCATCAAGACCTTATCTATCCTCACAAATCTCAAAATTCCAAAATTATATCTCACATTCTCATCTACTTTTAAATTCTTTTATTTTAATGTTTGTTGTTAAGAAAGTAATCTGATTAAGCTCTATCATTACATTATAAGGAAATTGGCACATTTTGAGGAATCATTTACTACCTTGACTTGCCCTACAGGTCCACTTGGCTTCTTCTCACCTCTTTTTCATTTCACTATTTTTGTTACTAAAAATTTCTAAAGATTGGCTTTTCTCTTTTTCCTTATCTTATATAGAGAATAGCATCCCCTGATAGGTTACGGATACATTATCTGTTTTATTCTTAGAGTATATTCACATAGCCCAGCATGGTTTGGGAGCCCCTGGCTGACAAACTTACTTACTTCTAGGTATTAATAACTGGAACATGAAAAGATGGACATTGGGCTCCTAATTTATATAATTGAGTATCATCTATCCCCAAGATCAGAAAAGTAGAACTAGTGAAAGATTCTTACCTTAGGTAAAAGAAGGTAGTGGAAGCACAGTACTTTTTCCTTACTCTACATTTTGCAGATTGAACCTTATAAAGGAAGTGTTTTGGTTATGTAAAAGTAATTTTTAAATATGATTATATACATGAATAGTTTATCATTTATGCCTGATTAATGTGCAGCATAGCAATAGGAGCTTTTAACACCCATCACCTATTGAAATCAGTACTTAGAAAAGATAGTCTAAAAATGTTGAGGGTGGGTAGCAAATCAAAGTGACAGCACCAAGGCACCTACATGTTTCTTTGAGTAAAATTGTGCACTTAATACTTAAAATGAAATAAAAATAAAAATAGCTATGCTTTATTTCAGCATACATCTATTTACATAAGTTGGTTGGTAATTCTTGCTTATATACTGTGATTATCACCACAACTTTTATAAATCAGAACTGCATATACTTGTACAGTTGACTAACATTTGCACTGTTCTGGGGATTAATAGACAGAAAGCATTTTAGCAATTTGAAAAACATGATTATTCTTTGTGTTTGTTTTTAATAGAAGGGGATGAACTGGTAGTTCCTGAAACATCAGATAATAGTCGGAAACAAATGGTTAGAAATATTAACAATAAGCGGCGTTATTCCTTCAGAGTTCCAGAAGAGGAAAGGATGCAACAGAGGAGGTAGATATTTAATTTATATTTATTGTCTATACATGTTTGTAGCATTTAAAGGACTATTTGATAATAATACTGTATTTCATTTGGAAGGAAAATTTTATCTCAGAAATCTCTTTCATCAATGTGTCAAAAACTACACTAATGAATTTTTTAGTGTAACAGTTTTCTCAGAAGTTGTGATGTGCATTTGTTTGAAGTATGATATTTTGATTCATTTTTGTAAGTAAATGGAATAGTTACACTTTTTGAAATATATGCCCTTCTATGATATAAACATAGATTATAGTTATGCATATAGTAAGCCTGCATATGTTTAAAACATTCAAAATTAACTATTCTCTTCATGAGCCAACAGAAATAGGATTTCCTGTTACATATAGAAACATCTAGAATGTTACCAATTATTTTTAAATAATTGCTCAGAATTATCTATAAAACACAATAGAGATTCTTTGATTTTTTGTAGTACATTTTATTGAAATATATTTTATGTATAGTGAAACACACACAACTGAAGTGACATGGGTCAATGCGTTTTTTTTCCCACAGTGTTCCTTCCCTTCCCCTCCCACTGCTGTTAACCAACAAAGAACATTTCCTTCCATATGTAAACCTTTCCTTGATTTTTTACAATAATGAACTTGTCCTGTGATTGACTTACTTCACTCAGCATGATATCCTCCAAGTTCATCCATGTTACGTGGTATTTTGCAGACTCTACATTATTCTTTAGTGTTGCATAGTATTCTGTTGTGTGTGTGTGTACCACAGTTTGGTTATCTGTTCTTCTGCTGATAGGCACCTAGGTTGTTTCCATCTTTTTGCTATTGTAAATAGTGTTGTGATGAACATAGGTGTGCATATCTGGCTCTCACTTGTTTAGGGATATATACCTAGTAATGGGATTGCTGGGTCAAATGGTATTTCTAATTCCACCTTTTTAAAGAATCACCATACTGCTTTCTACAGTGGTTGTATCATTTTACAGTCCCACCTGCAGTGTATGAGAGTCCCAATCTCTCCACATTCTCACCAGCATTTGTTATTTTCTGTCTTGTTGAACTTTGCCATCAGTGCTGGGGTGAGATGGTATCTCATTGTTGTTTTGATTTGCATCTCTTTGATGGCTAATGATCATCAGCATTTCTTCGTGTGTTTGCTGGCCTCCTAAATATCCTCTTTGGTGAAGTGTCTATTCATGTCTTCTGCCCATTTTTTAATTGGATTGTTGATCTTTTTGTTGTTGAGGTGTTGGAGTTTTCTATAAATTTTAGCGACAGGTCCCTTGTCAGATATGTCATTGCTGAATATTTTTTCCCAATCTGTAGGGTTCTCTTTTCACTCTTTTGGAGAAGTCTTTTGAAGCACATAAAAATTTAATTTTTAGAAGATTCCATTCATGTAGTTTATCTTCAGCTATATGTGCATTTTGGTTATACTTGACAGTCTATTTATGCCGTAAATTAGGGTCCCTAAATTTGCTCCTATTTTTCCCTTAAGGAACTTTATAGTTTTAGGTTTCACATTTAAGTCTGATTCATATGGAGTGACTTTATGTGTATAGTGTGAGATACGGATCTTGTTTCATTTTTTTGCAAATGGATATCCAGTTTACCCAGCACTATGTTAAAGAGACTATCTCTTCCCCATTTAATGGATTTCAGCCCTTTGTCAATAATCAGCTGACCATAGGTCGATGGATCTATTTCTGGGTTCTCAATTCTGTTCCCCTGGTGTATGAATCTGTCATTGTATGAATACCAGGCTGTTTTGACTACTGTGGCTGTGTAGTAGGTTTTGAGATCCCAGAATGTGAGACCTACTTTGTTCTTCTTCGATATTGTTTTGCTTATTCGAGGTCTCTTTCCTTTCTGTATAAAATTAGTGATTGGTTTTTCCATATCGTTAAAGAATGCCGATGGGATCTAGATTCGGATTGTATTGAATGTATAGATTGCTTTGGGTAGTACTGACATTTCCACAATGTTTAATTTTCCTAACCATGAGCATGGTATGTCCTTCCATTTATATATATCTTTTATGGTTTCTTGCAGTACTAATTTGTAGTTTTCTTTGTACAGGTCTTTTGTGTCCCTAGTGAGATTTATTCCCAAGTATTTTATTTTTTCATTTTTTGGTAACTATTGTAAATGGTATTGATTTCCTTATTTCCTTTTCAGCAATTTCTTTGTTATGTAGAGGAATCCAACTGATTTTTGGAGGTTGATCTTGTATCCTGTCACTATGCTAAATCTATCAGTTAGGTCCAGTAGTTTTTTTGCTGAGTCTCTTGGGTTTTCTATGCGTAGGATCATATCATCAGAAAATAGGGATAGTTTGACTTGTTCCTTACCAATTTGGATGCCTTTGATTTCTCTTTCTTGCTTTATTACCCTGGCTAGGACTTCTAGTACAATGTTGAATAGAAGTGGTGATAGAGGGCATCCCATTTTCGCAAGGGGAGTGGTTTTCAGTCTCTCTCCATTAAGAATAATGTTGGCTGTTGGTTTTGCATATATGCCATTTAGTATGTCGATGGATTCCTCGACTGTTCCTATTTTTCTGAGAGTTTTTATCAGGAATGGGTGGTGTCCTTCCCTCCATGAACTCCTGCCCCCTGAGCTATGTCCCTGTGCATATACAGCCCTTCTATTCTCCCATGATTGGTCTCTCCAAGGAGTGTATCCATCTAGTGTAGATGTTCAACTTCTATTATTTTTACTTATATGCTTATTTACATGATTTTATAGTTT
This sequence comes from Orycteropus afer afer, assembly GCF_000298275.1. Lineage (NCBI taxonomy): Eukaryota > Metazoa > Chordata > Mammalia > Tubulidentata > Orycteropodidae > Orycteropus > Orycteropus afer. Next base: position 15,423,659 of record NW_006921626.1, on the reverse strand, counting down.
TATTTTTATAAATTTTTTTTCTTAAAAAATAAATAGAAAATAATAAAATATGCTTAATTTTTTACCCTAAGTTTTCTAGATTTATCATGGAAAAAGTATCTAAACAAGTGTTTTATCCTACAGAGAGATGCTACGCGATCCAGAAATGAGAAACAAATTGATTTCTAACCCAACTAATTTTAACCACATAGCACACATGGGGCCAGGAGATGGAATTCAGATTCTGAAAGACCTCCCCATGGTAAGCAGAATAAGGAGAGGATGTGAACATGGATGGAGCTGGGAGTAAATATTTATATATGTGTAATAATAGAAAAAGAAATTTAAGGAGGAAATGTTTATCTCAGTATATCATGATGTGTGTAAGATGCATGATGAATACCTTATGAAAAAAACATAAAATTTAAACATCTGTCAAAACCTGATCAAAAAAACAAACAAAGCTAAGTTCTTTAGTCCCAAGCCCTATAAACATCTCCCATTTGTAGACTTAATTGGTTGAAGAAACTGCAGGATCTGAGGAAGATCTCTACTAAGACCAATCACTGAGTTTTAGCAATTCAATACAGGTATTTAATCATTCTCTCTATTTTCCCAAAGAACTACATTAGCTTGATCATTAATGGTCATGCCATTAATGGTCAGCTAGCTGGCTGTGAAATTCAATGTTTGCTTTGCCCAACATACATGTTGTCTTGTCACTCTTACATAAAGAAGAGCACAATGTAGGAAAACTATTGTGTTTTAACAATATAAGTTTGAATTAGCAGAGCTGCTGTTGAGGTTTAAAGCATCCATGGAATTAGCTAATGATCTAGACTTTTAACATTTTGGTAATAGTGTTCTATGAAACTATTGAATTTTAATATCGTGAGCCTTTTGGTCAGTGTTGAGAGCAGCTAAACACTACACAGAATTTTAACAGTGTATATCCTATCATGATTTGAAAGCGTATTTGTGAACCTTGACCCAAAGCTCTAAGAAAAATCTATCTTAATTACTCACACTGCCAATTCTACTGTGATATAGAAGATATAAACAAGTATTACTGACACAGAGAAAATGATAGGTAATATAGTTTGATATGCATTCCTTACTTTTTTTAATTTAAATAAGTAATAAGTTTTTAAAGGAAGCTTTGCATTTGTTTCATGGGAAGGAAATAAAAAGGCTGTGTTCATTGGAATCTGAGTTTGAGTTCTAAGTTGTATATATATCCCACTTAACCAGTTGGCCCTGCGTATGAATTAATGTGACATTCTTACTGTCATCATTCTTTTCATCGACATCAAGGGCATTATTATTATATGGTGATGCCCAAATTCTTTCCTTTAAGGAATTCAGATCATTCATGTTTATTGGCTATGATGAGTAAATGTAAATAAATATTTTATAAACTAAATTACAGCTAATCTTGATATAGTAATGAAAACTAAGTTAGTAGAATATTAAAACTGTTTTACTTATCCATCATACTTAAAAGCTATACTATTTTTTCAGCCTTTTTAGGGGAATAAGATTTCAGATATCTTTCTATTATTTTCTTATTTTGAACATTTGCTTAAAATCTTCAGTCTAGTTTTCTTTTATTCTCCAAAGTAGACATAGTATAACCATATAGTCCAAAGCCTCTGTCTTTATTCCTTGTGGAGGTTACAATGTGGGACACAAAATATCTTAACATTTTTTAATTGTGAAAACAGTTAAAAACTGAATATATTTATAGGTCATATTTGATAGATCAAGTGTTATATTTTATTTTAATTAAACTTTTTAAGTTTAGTAAATATTTTTCAATACCTGATATAAAGTGACCTTATAGAGGACTATAAATTTCAAATACGTATGTTGCAAAGCAACATATCAGCAGATAGTAAATTTGTTTTAGTAGTTAACAAGGTTTTAATAGGTATTCTTTCACTCTTGTTTCATTTTGATAGAAAGATATATTTTTCATTTCATGTATTTCAATAACATAATAAGAGTTGTAGACTTTTTTTTTTTTAAGAAATTCTATTATATCCCAAATATTACAGTATCTTCCTTAATTTGAAAAAGCCTCAGGAATTAATGAAATGTTCCTCTGCTTGGTATTGTTCTGCCATCAGGTGAGAAATCAATTTGCTAATGTTCCAGAATTCACTCAGACATTAATATACAGTATGACTGTGCACCCTGAAGCTAATATGTCTATTTCAAACATTGCAAGTACATTTATACCCAAATTTCCTTCCTTTACTTTTTCCCCTCTCAATCTCCTACCACTCAAATCTTTTTTTTCCAAAATGAGATCTAGTCTTTAGTACTAACCAAAACAAGTTCAGACAGTGTTTTCCAGAGTCTCATCCCTCAGCTGTCTCCTTAACACATAGTTAAGCCTGTTGATTGTTCATAGCTGCTGTCACTTGATTTTGTTAGCCCATGGCCACCTTGTTGATTCTGTATTTTCCTTAAATTGACTCAAGCGATTAGCTCAAGTGGTTTTTCTTTTTGACCTAGCTATGTTCAATCTAGTTGTTAATGTTCCTTCCAGTCTGTTAACTATTTTCTAATCAAGTAATAAAAACTTCTGTTTTTCCAGAGGTAAGAAATTGGTAGACATTTTTACAACCTGTTTCTTTACCTGTATATGTAGTATGTATCATGTGTCTGAATTTCTGTTCTTCACAGCTATATTTTATTTTCATGTGATTTTTTTTTCTTTTCATTACAAAGAACATATAAGCTGGGACTTTTTCATGCAATCATTTAAAAAATACTTTTTCACCACTTACTATGTGCCCAGAATCACACTTGTCTCAAAGTAGACATTGGTAAACAACAACATAATACACATGTCTAGAAAAAATATATAATATGTATGTCTGTGCATGTGTATGTATCTGTTTATTGAAAAATGTGTGATATTTTAATATAGTCTCAGATTTTAATATGTTCTTTCCACTGAAATAAAATTATATTTATTTAATAAATTCTTCTAAAAATGAAGATAAGTTTATCTAATATTAACATATATAAGAAGAATTTCAAATGCCAAACCTACATCTGTGCAAACAGAATGTACCCCAGACATTTTTATGTTTTAACTTACTCAGATCAGTATTGTTTTCCTGTGAAATACTTACAAGCTCAAAGAGTTTATTGGATGCCTTTAGAAGCTTGATTGTTTTCTTTACCAAAATGAACCTGAAGTGGAGTTGCTTGGCTCATGAGTATAGAAGAGACAATGAAACTAAGAGAGTCTTTTTTTTTTTTTTAACCTTACCCTCGTATCAGATGTGAACCTTTCATGTGTGTCTTGGTGAGCCAAGAGAATATAAGCAATTATATTTCTGTCATAGAAATACAGACTATATTCATGTTCCTGAATCCTTTTTATCATTTACCTTTTTCATTAGTAGATGCTGGCAATAAAAGACTGTTTTGTTTTGTTTTCAGTTGGATTCAAGAATAGTATTTTACCCTTAGATGATTTATTTTTGACCCATTGCATTTCTTCAGATAACATTGTGGTTAGTCACTTTATTTGCATCTGAATTTCTTGCCTTTCCCTAAAATGGTTAGTAAAGATAAAATTTTGAGCTCAGTGACCTCTCATGGCTTTCAGAAGTCATTTTGCTTCTTAAACTTACAACTTTTACATCAATGATTTTCTTTTTAGAAACAACCTTGGAAAGTACTGATCTCATTCATATCTCTTAAATTAAAAACACTGTTTTACAGAGGAGCCTTTCTTTTAAGCCTAGATAATTTACCAGATCTGTTTACAAAGCAAGTGCATCTCAACTCATGAGAAGATAAATGCCATGCTGGTCTCATGCTGCCTTCTCTCCAGCAAGCTGTCTAACCTCTCCCTCTAGTGAAGGATTGGAAGATATTTTCTGGAAACATAGTTATACATCAAGAACCAGACCTTGAAAATTCCCATTAGAAGAGGTGATTGGGCACTAAATGATGCTTTTCAATATTCAGAAATTATTTTTTATGAAACACTAGCATCTTGGTTTTAAAAGCTTTTTTCCTATAACTTTAGTATTATGTTATTTTATTTTAAAAAATATATACCTCACCATTGAAGGGAAGAAGGCATGGTTTTCTTCCTTGGTAAAAGCGAATGTGTTCTCTTGGGTATCTATCTAAATGGAGAGAAGCTTGAGCTGCTTAAAGGTAAGCCAACAATTACCATATTCCCTCAGTTACTATTTTTGTTAAAGGGAGAATAAGATCAGTAAGAACAAACGCATTAATACAAGTTTTATAAATACCAGGAAATGGTTTTACATGGGTTCAGATTTCCAAGGAAAGAATTTTTTAAAATACATCTAGTTAGAAGCTAGTTGTAGATTCACTTGTCCCTTTCTTAAACTGTTTCTTATTTTCTCTATCCTTAGACTTAATTTCATAAGGTGAATGATCTTTTACAAATCAGTCATTTAAGTAACTGGCAAGAGAATTACTAAGTTTAACTTTCTAAAACTTAGAAGTATTTCATTAAGGATTCAGTTCTGATGTAAGCTAGTACTTCATTTTCTCTATATGCATGTTGTCTGATATGTCACATGTAACTAGCAGATCCATTTTCATTACCTTATTACCGTTTTTTCTTCTTTCTGTTGTTTTGATAGCCAGGTTTCCCTTATCCATCCCCTCATCATCACTCCGGTCTGATCTCCTCTCCGATCAACTTTGAGCACATCTATCACATGACTGTTAATTCTGCTGAAAAATTTCTTTCTCCTGATTCCATAAACCCTGAATATTCCCCGTCTCTACGCTCTGTCCCCGGTACACCAAGCTTTATGACTCTGAGGGTATGAACAGCTGAGTCAGGTGTTAACTTCTACTAACCACATACGATCTCCTATTGCTTGGCTTAACAAAGTAACACTGCCGAGGTGGCACCGTTTTATGAGTGTTTTCCTTTGGCCTCTTTCTATTCTGCCAAATTTCTACTCTTCCTTTTCCTCCTCTCTTTATGTTCCTCTTCCTCCTACTCTTTCCTCAAATTTCATTTTTTTTTTTATTTTTGAAACAATATTGGAGGTTTTTTGATATTTAATGAAAGATTTTCCCACCATATTTTCTATTACAAATCCTATCAGAAGAAATAGCCCGAGTGGGCCTTTATTCTGTTAAAACACACAAAAAACGAGTTCCCAGAATTTCTGAATTTTTTTAATCATTTATATAACCACTTCAATTCAGAGGATTTTTTTTTTTTTTTTAATATTTAGCAAGGTTAGAGTCTGTGTAAGGCCTGTCCAGCTATCTTCTATCTGTAATTAAAAGCTTAAAAGTCTCCATGGTACTGTTAATTAGTAACAGGAAGAACTACAAGAAGGTATACTAATCTTTGAGCTGCTTGAAATGCTTCTAATTCTAGCCAGGACCTAAAATAAGAAAATTAAATCCAAGAAAGAAGAAAAGCAAAGTGTGCCACAGGCTGAGGGACCATGGCTTCTGCTGCAGCCCCTCTCACCAGCCTCATGCCTTTGTTCCTGGGGCTGTGCCATGGGATGAGAGCTGGTGACCATTAAAACCAAATAACTTTATTAATATGTTTATACCAACTTCAAGAGAAAGTTTCTCATGTTATTTTTGCAGATAATAAAATCTTAGGATTGTATCACGTGGACCCATTTCTCATAGTGTCCTCTGGCTTAGGAAATAGTAGCATCAATATCTTCATTTATATGTATTAAAAAACCAAAAACCAAACTCACTGCCGACTCATAGCAACCCTTGGGTTTCTGAGGCAGTATTACTACGAAGTAGATTGCCTAACCTTCTTTCTGAGGAGTGGCTGGTGGATTTGGACTGCCAGCCTTCTGGTTAGCAGTCAAATGCCTTAGGCACTACGTCACCAGCGCTCCCTTTGTATGTATGGTAAAGTTATTTTCCAATAAGGAACTTATAATGTGAGAAGGTGATGTGTTTATTTTGTATTAAAAAGTATTCTGGACTAAAATGTTTTAAATATCATTGACATTGGCATTAAATGATAATGTCATTTAAATATCTTATTTGACAAAATAAGATTAATCATGATAAAAGTTAAAATAAGCTTTCATTTGCTTGGTAACAGATTTCAGGGAGAAGATTACAGAGAAATGTTGCATAACTTAATCACTTAAGAACTTTTCATATAAAAGATGACAGAACTGTCACTTAAGTTGTTGTTGTTTGTTGTTAGGTACCACGGAGTCGGTTCCGACCCATAGCGACTCTGTGTTAGTGAAGGGAACGACCTGGTCCTGCGCCATCCTCGCAGTCGTTGCTGTGTTTGAGCCCATTGTTGCAGTCGCAGTGTCAGTCCATCTTGCTCGTCATCTATAAGTAGAAACACTGTACTCTATGTGGAGATTGAGCCCTAATTTTATGTAAACAATGTTTGTACATGGAAAAGGGCCAGAAGCTTAAGTTCCATGTCACTTTATAATGAAGTACAGCATTAGCTGAATGAATAACAAACTGTTTTGGTTTTTTTTTACATTTTTCCCTTGCACATTTCTTCTGTATATCATTCCTTTCTTGCCTCAACATTCAATGTTACCAAGCAACTGATATGTTTTATGGCCTTCATTTTTGCCATTTATTCTAGGGTAAGTTTGTTTCATAGGAAAAAACACCACTGAGGTATCTTCAGTGTCACAAAAAAAAGCATCTAAAAATACCAAGCTGGAAATGGCCAGCCCACCTCTTTTGAGCTTTCCTTTGCTGCCTTGTGCGCATGTGCCCTAGAGGGTTGATCCTGTATGTGTGAATGTTGACTTGCTAGCACTGACTATTTTAATTTCAAAAAATTCGTTTGTTTGTTTTCTTAGAGGGGGAAAAAAAAGAATTACATGGACTTTGCAAACTTTCTATGTGTACCAAAATGGTAGTGGTTGAATAACTCAGTGTATATGCTAACTCTTAGAAAAGATGACTGTCTCCTTTCCTATCGTATGGTATATAGGTCTTCTGAGTGCAATGAAATGAGCATAAATATTGGAGACTTTCTAGGTTTCAAAGACCAAGCAATAAAGAAATGTTCTCAATTGTAGCTACAAAATATTTTTTCTTCATTTATTTCCAGATACTATTATTCTGCCCAAACAATACAAATAAAATGTATTTTGTATCCTTAAAACATACACATACACATATTCACATGCAGTTTTAACATCAAACCAGTATTAACTACAACACTGTGTATTCTGTAGAAAGGCTCAGAAATACTTATTAGTCACTGTTTTAGATGCTGAACATTAGTGTTGTCATAACAGCAGTCAGTATATGAAGTGCTAAAGTGATCGAAGAAATGAGACTAGAAACAGTCAAAAACCATGTGCTTAGTAAACAACCAGAGCAAACTAGACTGTCACTTCAAGCCGAGGACCCTGTGGGTGGTGATAAGGGTAAGAGAGTGTCTACCAAAAGTTTTCACCTTATTTTCTATGTTTAAAGGACAGGAACAAAGACGTTTAGTAAATATATAATATAGTTTAAACATTTAGGCCTTTTCTGTGGCTGAAGCTTGCAAAGTGTTCAGGTTAATTAGATTTATGTTAACGCTGAATAATGTAAGTCAAAGAACAGTGTGATTTTCAGTGTCTGACAGGTATGTGGATATATCTCCCTGATGTCTTCTCTCCTTCAGTAATGCCAGAAGATAGAGTATTGTTTAATGAACTCCAAGTGATTAAAAAAGATTTGGTAAAATGAGACAGACAGTTAAAGTGTTTTAAAATACACTGGTTAGCTGTATATTCTGTGCTATTTGGAGAAAAAGCTTGCTACAGTGTGGTCAACTATGAGAAACAAAATGTGTTAGAAGAAATGATGGGCTGGCAACATACTAAACTGTTGATAGTATCTGGTAAATTCAAAAGATGACTTTTTGTGTCTGTTTTATGATTTCACTATTTTCCATTCTACAGTCAGTGAGTGTTCCCTTTGATAATCAGAATCAAACAAACAATTTTAATGAATTGGTTAATACTTAGAGAACTACAGGCTAAAAAATACATATTTGACGGTTACTTACTTTTTATTACCTGTTGGTGGCCATGGCCATCAGTAAGAAAGGTGACAGCACATCTACAGTAGAGTTACCCTACAGCACCATGTGGAGAGAGCCTGCCCTTCTTAAAGGGAAGTAGCGTGTCAGTCTCTAACTCAGAGTTAGATTAACTGGCTTTACTTAACGAACCGATGCTTAGGAGGAGTCACAAAACTTGAATTTTTGACTACTTTTTGAAATGTGATTATTTTCATTATGGAGTTACCATTTTGCTTAATGCAGGTAAAAATTGTATTTCTCCTCCTAGCAGATTTTCTGTTTGATGTGACTGAAAAAGAAGGTGAAGGTGAGATTGCAGATTGCTTTGTGGAGTTATTAGCAGAGCAGGGGAAGAAAAGCTTATAGCAGAGATGGTGTAAGTGCTTTGATGTTTGTTACTACAGCTGCCTTAATCCTCAGGGAAGCCCCATGAGATCACTGTCATGCCCATAACACAGATGAGAACACTGAGGTTCAGGGTGTAACTCATCAGCCAAAGGCTTTCTGTTGTTAAGTCGTGTAGCATACGTGGGCTGCCTTTATGTCACAGTCTCCTTATAAGGTGCCAGAGAAGGAAGGATGGGCTACTTGATATAAACACTGTGGGGTAGTAAAATTGCTATTAAGGAAAACTTAATAAGGGTTGATAAATTTTCTAAATATATGTTTAGAAATTGTAAGAAATCCAAACCACTTGCATCAGAAAATGCTTATATGAGACTGAAATCAGCTTATAAATGAAGAAAGTATTGTGAGGGGTAAAAGGGATGCTAATAGTATGGTACATGTTGTTTGCCTACTCCAGGATTTATAAGGAATATTGAAAGATTTTTCCCAAATCTGGACTTTGGTCAGCCTGGACACTTCTTTTGATCTGAAAGCTCAGGGCCATCCAGGCTGTGTGCTCTCTGTCTTGGTCATCCCCACACCTCTTAGCACACTCTTCCCTACGGGCAGGGATTGACAGTCTATGGTCTATTTGCTACCTTGAATGACCACAATCATTCAATAACAAGACAGAATGCTTCTCAGGCCAGTCTTCCCAAGTTAAATATTCCTGCCTGGGCTGTGATGTGGTAGACATCCTGTTAGTAACTCATATTGCTATTCTGTGTGAATCAGTAAAGACGCCTGGTGACTGGGATCATGAACAGGTGAATGACATGTTTGGTACCCTGTTAATAAAGCATTTACTTGAGAAGAATATAGTTTTAGCTGACTTCCTTCCAGATGGACTTATTTACTCAGCTATTCGGTTATCCTAGGTAAATAAATACCTCAGACAAATGAAAGCTTTGTTTTACTTACCTGCAAATGTCCATGTAATTCTACACTTCACTGTCACTGCTAACCACATATCTTTTACTTTCTGTTCTCACAACAAGAAATTCTTATTTACTGATAAGTATTTTAAGCCTTGATCTGATCTGATAAGATGTTTAGTAAATGTCAGGATAAATACTTATGCTTGTACTGCCTTTTGGAGTGGGACTGCTTTTGTGGTCAGGAGGGGTTTATGGTTCTTTGCTCTGTATCACTCTAATCAAGATAATTCTGTTGGTAATTATACTGAAAAATAGACATCACTAAAGAAAACCAATTTCTCTCTGGCTGAAGAATTGTCTTTCTCTTTTATTTTTAGAACCCTCGGCCTCAGGAAAGTCGGGCAGTGTTCAGTGGCTCAGTCAGTATTCCATCTATCACCAAGTCCCGCCCTGAGCCAGGGCGTTCCATGAGCGCCAGCAGTGGCCTGTCAGCAAGTAAGTGGCCTGGGCTGCAAGAAGGCCCCTCTGCTGCCCGCGTGTCCTTAAGGCCTTGGACATATGACTGTGCATGTGCTCATGTGTGCGCCCTGAATTAGAGTGGCCTCATTGTTAACACTGGGTGAAACCAGTAGGTGCAAGTGCGGTTGTTAAGAAAATAGTCATGGAGTCCTTATAGAACTTACCATCCAATGAGAGGCAGACAAATAATATCACAAGCTGTGATGATAAATGCTCAGAAGGAAATAAGTAGCGTGTGGTATTTGAGAATAACAAGGTGTAGCTGTTGGGGATGAATTCATACCTAGAATAATTTTTAAAAGTATACTACCTCCCCAAAAGGTGATACTTACACTGAGACGTGCCTCGGTTTGAGTCATGTTTGAGTAACTGAAAGGAGGCCAGCGTTGGCTAGGTGACAGTGATGAGGGAGTGGTAAAAATAAAGTGGGAGAGAGAAGCAAGAGTCAGGTCAGGTCAAGCAAGGACTGAGACCAATGTAAGAATTTTCATTTTATTCAAAATGCGAATTTTGAAGAGTTTTCAGTGGGGGAGGGCTTTCATCAGAATTACATTCTCAAGATCACTCTAGCTGCCAAATGGAGAATGAATGAGAGGTGAGCACTGGTGGAGGCAAGGGTCCGGGCAGCAGGCTCCGAGCGGGTCCAGCTGAGAGCTGAGGATGGCGCAGGATACAGCAGCGGCAGGGGAAATGGCCAAAATAAATCTCTAGATATATTTTGGAGGTAAAACAGTATGACTTGATGATGAATTAGGACAGAGATTGACTTTAGATGAGTCTGGCAAAACGACTACACACCTCAAACATTAGAAATTTTTCATGTAGCAAATTTTAAAAAGCAAAATCAGAAAGCTATTAGTATACACCCATGCACATTTTTACTAGATTTAACAAAAGTTCTTATAGTCCATTTTAGCAGATATCGAACATTCCAATAGCTAGCAAACCTAGTAACATTTTTCATTCACTCTTGATTTTCATGTTGGCTTTATGTGCCCCGACTCTAAGATCAAGAGTGTGATTTCTTAAGAAACTCACCTCATTTTTATATCTGAGGCTTCTTGCCTTATGGAATGAATAAACTTCATGTTTCCTTTGTTTTTTTGTAAAAATTATCTAATAAACTCGGGTGGTGTTTAGACATCAAGTGGAGTAGTCTTTCCTTCTGGGAATTGCTCTGCCTGCCTCACCAGCCTGCACCACCGAGTATCTGCTTTGTGCCAGGCCCTGTGCTGGCCCTGGAGAGTCAGGCGGTCCAGTGATCAGGGAGATGGCACACACATGTTATAACACAGTGTGCTGTGAAAGATATGTGAGAGAAGCCAAGGGCCCCACGGGTCTCATAGGGGAAGGCTCCCTAAGGAAGGAGCACAGTGGGGACTTACAGGGTTAAGTGGGAAGTATGTGGTGAGCAAATGTTTCAAGCAGACAGTGCAGCAGGCGCAAAGGCAAGCCGCACTGAGACAGTCCCAGTAATAGCTGTAACGGGGGGCAGAAGGCTGAACTGTGAAGCTGAGCCCTGGCACCGGGGTGACCAGGTGGACTGACCAGGAGCTGTCGTCAGTGCAGGGCTCTAAGCTGGAGGGGGTTGGATCATCTGCAACAATGGGGAGGATGGTTGGTCACCTCAGCAGTCTGTCTGTGTACTTCCTAGAGGGTCATCCTCTTCTGCACATACAAAGTTCTGCTTGAATGATGTACTGTAGGGTCGTCTGCACAGAATGGCAGTGCATTAAAGCGAGAATTCTCTGGAGGAAGCTACAACACAAAGCGGCAGCCCATGCCCTCCCCATCAGAGGGCTCACTGTCTTCTGGAGGCATGGACCAAGGGAGCGATGCCCCCGCGAGGGACTATGACGGGGAGGTGAGTGGAGCGTGGGCATGGCTGTGCCTAGAGACAGGGGTCTGTAGAAATAGTGTATTAAAAAGACTGGTACGTTTACCAGAGTCATTCCATCTTGAGACTAACATTAGGGGATGTGTTGACTCCTAGCCAGTGGACAGCAAAACCAGTCACTTAGATTGTAAACTGCAGTTTTCCCAGGGATTTTCAAGCTTCTGATTACTTTTGTATGAAATAACCTGCATTTCTCCAGGCCTGCATAGAGGGCTGTATTTGTTGTGTTCTTTGTGTCTTACTCAACTCAGGGGTCTATTTAATATGATAATGAAAAAGCCACCTCAGGTGTTTATTTGGTCAAGAGGCTGGAGGATGCTCAGGGATGCTTGGGCCTCTCTTGCTCCCCTCCTTCCCCCTCTGCGTGTCATTAACAGCTGCCTTCCTCTCTACAGGACTCTGATTCTCCGAGGCATTCCACAGCTTCCAACAGCTCCAACCTGAGCAGCCCTCCCAGCCCAGTTTCACCCAGAAAGACCAAGAGCCTCTCTCTAGAGAGCACTGACCGTGGGAGCTGGGACCCGTGAGTGCTCAGCACCCAGATCCCAGGACACCACAGCTGCTTCTCTTGCGTAGCTCCTTCCCCTCACCCCCTCACTTTGATCTCTCCCCTTCATCTCTGCCTGAAAATGACCTGGGCTGGCAGCAGTAGCAGGGTGGAGACTTGGGACTTCTGACACACAGCTGCACGCCCCTCCAGATTCCACAGCACCAACTACAAAGGCAGACTTTTCATTAGGCAGCTTATATGAATACTGACTTCATTTCATACACTTGTAGTTACTTTGAATATTTTATCCCCTCCCCAAAAAGGTAGCTTAAATAGACAGATTACAAAATGTAAGTGATAAGAATAAGATTAGACAGGTTTTGTTTTCACAGTAGAGTCTCAAGGTAGCACTAAGACAGCACATGAGATCCCTCGTCGGCGGGGGAGAGTCGCACCTGGAGGTGGCGCACTAAGCTTCCATTCAGCACCACAAGTGAATGTTCACCTGATTGTTGCCAGAAAATCCTTATTAATGCAAACAGTGCATATTTTACTACAATACAGAGTTTAAATAAATACATAAATTTAGAAGTTAAATACTGAATGTATATATTAAAAAGAAGCATCTTGTACTCAACAGAAAATGGATGCATATATAAGAGAAAGAGATCATTTAATTTAAAGAAATGTGTTGTTTCTTGTCTGTTTTCCAGCTAAAGTAATTGAAAGGGTAGAGAGGCCTCTGTGTAGAGGACGAGTGAGAGCGGTCACATTCCCTTGGCGCCCAGTCCTCAGACTGGTTGCACAGGGCAGTGAGCAGTCTAGACACCAATGTCACTGGTTTGGAGGGTAGCTTCAGCGGCATCGTCAAACAGCAAACTCACTTCTGTCCACAACATTTCCTTTCTAGTGGTAGAGTTCTGAACCATGCTTTTTCTTTTTTATTGTACTCTTATATTTTGTGCAGAATGTCAGACACGATTCTGCCACCTTCTAATCCCTTCAGTCTGAAAGGCACAACAGTGCTGTAGCTTCCAAGGTCTAGAGGAAAAACAAAAAAAAGATTCATGAAAGTGTTTCTTTCTGAGATAATACCATCCCTCCCTAAATTGCAGTGAGGCTTCTGCACCATGGAGCTGGAGACAAGCTTCTTAAAGGAGGAGTCTTGTTGAGGTGGGTGGGAGGCCCTAGGTGGTGTGGATGGTTAAGTACTGGCCCGCTGGTGAACAGATCAGCAACTCGACCAACCCCAGGGTGCCCGGAACAGCCCTGGCAGGCTGCTTCCGAACAGTCACAGCCTTGAAAACCCTGCAAAGCAGAATCAACTCTGTACTAACAGTAACCTGCACTTCCTCAGTTAAGCCTGGGAGAAAATTGTAATTACCAAATAATATAAAATGTCAAATGTGAAGGACTTGAACACCCTTAACCAAATCCTCTTTCCCACACCCAGTAGAAGATGGATGTGTAACCCTGTGCTCAGGCAACAAGCTAGCCCAGCAGAGCCTTCCAGGTCAATCCTCGTAGGTACAGTTCATTTGAATTCTCGCTGTCTTCATTGCCACAAGGAAATGAGAAGAACTAGAATTTTATTTCTCCAGTCAGTGAAGCACGTGAGTAGAGAAAGGGTTAAAAATTAAAACACCTCTAGGAAGTAAAGAGAATCTGCCTCTCCTCACAGGTTTCCCAGAGAAACAGAAACCACATTTTCTCTTCTTTAAAATCCAGCAAAGTAGAAAGGCTTTCTGCACTTGCTAATCAAGGTGTTTGAGCCCTAAGCTTCCTGCTGCTTTCAGCACCTTCATTCTTTTCATTAATTAGCAGCAGCCCAAGCTGCTTGCCCACCACCCACTAACCCACCAAATGAGCCCTTCAAGCCCAGGGTCATGCTACTTTGTGAGGACACTAGTGCTCACCAAACGAGGTTCAGACACAGAGAAAGGCTCACCATATAAACACCTAGATTCGGCCCTTGCTTCAGTTGGATATTTTCCTTGATCGTGGACGTAATTCACTGCACCCTGTAATATCTCCCAAATAATTTTGCTTTGAAAAGTATCTAAAAATTATTTTGTACATCCAGACACCAAGTGGTGTTAGATCTTGTTTGGCTGTTGCCCTATGATTCTAAGTCCATAAACTGGCCCTTGGAAGGAGAGAAGAGCATCAGCCTGCCCATCGCTGAGTGCTTGTAACCAGCTCCCTCCTCGCCTGTTTCTCCTCCATTCTTTCCCTCTGCCTTATCCTCTTTATCTTCCCAGGCAGGAGAGGAAGCACAGCACAGGCCAAGAGCCATCGGATCCTCCACTAAGCCATTAGTTTTTTGTCTCTGAAATCGTTTGTATAGTCTTGACAGCTAATTGTGAATTTTTGTTGCTTGTAGGTGCTTATTTTTTAGAGGATGCTTTTAAGGGTCAAAATGTAACCCACCCAAAGTCTGGCCTCCACTATAGTGAGTAATATTCTTCACACACACCCCAACAGGGAGGATGAGCGTGAGCTACTGAAGGCCTGTTGGCGGCCAGGCTAACAGGGCAGCTTGGTAACATTAACCCAGGGACACAGGTGCACCACAGCAGTTTTTGACTTCCACAGTGATAAGTGGTCTCAGCACTTACAATCGATCAGACTCAAATATATGTAGATTCTGAAAACAGGTCTTTAGGGAAGGAACTCTGCCAGGGTTTGGGGGCAATTTTCCCAAGATGATGATCCTCCTACAGGTTATCCCACATCCTTAAATACAGGAAGCCGGCTCCCTTCAGAAGTTTCTGAGAATATCTTGAGACAGGGAATAGGCCAGGAAAATTTGACTATTCAAAGGGATCAGTGACAGAGATCACAGAAGAGGTATTATATATCTGTTTGAAGTCATCATTGGTTTGAGTGCAGTGTATTTTAAATGTATGTATATGGCAGCAGGAACTCATTTCTGTTCTCAGCAGAAAGGAAAATACATTCCGAGGCGTCTCTGGTAGTTTGTGTGTGTTGGTATGCGGTGCTAGTCCAGCCAATTGGTCGTCTACCCTTGAATTCTGACAAATCTTGTCATGTGCTTTGGGTGTATCAAATATTACACACACATTTTTGCCAAAACCAAAAGTACACTTTTTTTAAATCTACCTAGTCTTAGTGACTCATTCGCTTTCCCACAGAGCACAGCTTTTGTCCATGAGATAAAACTGAACAAAGGCCTGCATCTATTTGGTTCCGAAGCAATTGCACCCAAGTGTCAGAAGTATCTGGAACTCCTGTTGTGTTTACAACAACAATCTGTCCTCCTCCTGCTGGCTCCCAGCCTCTCTGCCTTCCCTATGGTTAAAAACATGCCATTTGTTACTTAGCAGCCACATCCCTTTCCGAAAAACCAGTTGGATTTGTGTGGCATCTCAGGTATCAGTAAAGAAAAGCCAGAGGGGGCCGGCAGATGTCCCCATCGCTGGTGCACCAGGGCGGCTCGCTAGCCCTTGCAGGTAGTCAGGGACACTGTCATCTGGCAGCCAGACAGGGAATTGCTAAGGACTCCGGAGCTGGGCAGTTAGAGCAGCCAGGGTTCTCTGCCACTACAGCTGCGTGTCAGACTGCAAAGCCCCAGGTCACTGGGCACAGCTGGGAGCTGGGCCCTTTTCTTCCCCACCGGCCCCAGCTCCTGAATTAGATAAACCGCTTGACATTTCATTGAGCCGGTTTTAGTACCTCTTTGTATGACTTCAAGTACTCCTGAGTGAGTCAAGAGTCAAGTTCTCTGTGGCGTCCTGCTCCATCAGATAGGGCCTTGCTGCAGGCTAGAGCCCGGTCCTACCCTGCACAGGGCCAGCAGGCCAGGCTCTGCCTTCCTCCCATGACAACCACCTCATTTATTGGGGAAAATTGACAAAAACAGATCAACCTTGAAATGTCATAAAGTAACCTGCCTTTTACTTGGTAGTTTAATATCATTTATTTTATAAGTTTTTTAGAGTTTTTTCTCATTGTAATATTCTTGTACAGTTTTGCATGGCCTAGATGTAATCATTTTTTGTTTAGAATATAATGCTGACAAGTATGTGTGTATGGAAGGGGGAAAGATACTGCTTCAGCCTCTTATCACTATTTTGTTTGGTTTTACGCCCTCGATGTCTTGGGGAACTTTATAAGAGATTCTCTGCTACCAAACAATGATGTGGATTCTTTTGCACAGAAATATTTAAGGTGGGATAGTCTAAAACAGAAGACTCTTCACCAATATTTTATGTTGGTATCACTTAATATTAACCAGACTTTGATGTACTGCAATAAAACAGGGAACTGTTAGAACGAGTATTTTGTCAATTTTTTCCCCTCATTTAAGAAGCCTGAGGAATGGAGAAGAGATGACTGATGCTTGATGTCTTGTTTTCACCTTGCTTTCTGGTCGCTTCCTCATCCAGGCTTCTTCCTTGTACTAAGGAAGGACGTAGGCTTAGTTTGCCCAGTTTGGCTTAGTCTAGGACTTTGTTTCTTTCATCCAGAAACCAAACTCAGTGCCATCGAGTCTGATTCAACTCAGAATGACCCATCCTTGGGTTCCCAAGGCGGTATCACTATGGAAGTAGATTGCCCAGTCTTCCAAGGAGTGGCTGGTGGGTTTGAACCACCAGCCTTCTGATTAGCAGTCAAATGCCTTAGGTGCTAAGCCCCAGAGCTCCTTGTTTCTGCCACAGCTCCTGTAAGAATAGTGATAAATTCTCTGGAAGCTTTCACCTCCCCTTTCCTGGTCAAAATTTACCTAATACTTTTACCAGTCTGCAAAATCAACCTCTCCATTGTTGTTGTTGTTTGCCGTCGAGTCAGCACCGACTCATAGTGACCCCTCCTTGGGTTTCTGAGGCAGTATCACTATGGAAGTAGGATTGCCCAACCTTCCTTCCGAGGAGTGGCTGGTGGGTTTGAACCGCCAGCCTTCTGGTGAGCAGTCAAGTGCCTTAGGCACTATGCTACCAGAGCTCCTAACCTCTCCATTAGATGCCATGAATGACCCTGCTGTGTGCAGTTGCCAGCAGGGTCCATGCTACACTTGAGAGGACTCCTCTCCACAGCCACATCTGTCACATTAGACAGTATGTACATGGCAGCAGTGTCACTAGGCACTTGTAACAAGAGGTAGTGTTACTGCTTCCGGTCTGAGTAAAAATGGCTCATCCAAGGATACACACAGGCAAAATCAGGGAAATCTTACACTGTGGCTGAAGCTAAGTAAATATTCTATCAAGAACCCTCCCCACTTTCACTGATCATTTAAATTACATTTCTGTTACTGATATGTTGGTTAAGTATAACATATGCCATGCTTGAGATGCAGCAGTGTGGCAATGGTTTAGAATGGGGGTTGGCAAAAGGGCTACGTATTTTCAGCTTGTGGAGCATAGTCTGTTTCAGCTACTCAGTTCTGCCATAGTAGCATGAAAGCAGCCACACACAGTATGTAAATGGTATAGTGGTGTTCCAGTAAAACTTTGTAAGAAAGAAAGAGCAGCAGATTTGGCCTGTAGGTTGTAATTCATCGATCCTTACTTGAGACTAGACCAAGTCAGACTATCTTGTTCCAATCTGCGCTTCACCAACCACTTAACCTCTAAGCCTGTTTCCTCATCTATAAAATGCCTACCTTGAGTGGCAAAAGAGTTTATAATACATAAAGTACTTAGAATAATGTCTAGCATGTCCGGCCCTTCAACTGTGGGGGCTACAAGGCAGGGCCCTGGTGAGTCACATTCCTGAACACGCTCATGCTATGCTTTCCAATGTGAATGGATAGGTACAGGGGTCTGGTCATTCAGACACAGGGTCCCGTAGAAATCAGGAATGTGTCCGAAAGTCAAAGTACGCATGGTTAGTTGCAGAGCAGACGTTAATGGCTCCAGGATCAGAATCGTTTATAATCCAGTGACCTGCATGGTTTTCTTGACATGGAGGCTTCTGGTTTTCAGCCACCTTGTAGATAAAGCCATATTCCATTTCCTCTTGGGAAGCAAATCCAAGCAGTCAGCTAGTGGTTTGTGGAGAAACAAATATTTGTGCATTTACTTTCAGTCTCCCTTCACCTTCATGCTGCAGCTTCCTATGTTGGATCATTTGATGGGAAGAAGCTTGTGAAAGCACAGGCTGAGAGCTGGCCTGACTCAGCCCTTTGCTGTCACAGTTATCCTGAAGGGCAGCTCCAGAGCATTTACTAAAGAACAAACCAAGAATAGAAGGCCAAGAATAGAAGGGTTTGCACAGGGAGATAGCTCAAGGGTCAGGAATGCATAGGAAAGGAGGACATGGAAGAGGTAGCTACAGGGAGGAAGTGCGAAGAGAGCTGTTACATTGTGGGCATTGCAGTCAATGTCATGAAATAAAAGGTTTATGAACTGCTGTATGGAAAATGAATTTGCTCTGTAAACTTTCACCCAGGAGCTCTGGTAGCGTAGTGCCTACGGCACTTGACTGCTAACCAGAAGGCTGGCAGTTCAAACCTACCAGCCACTCCTTGGAAGGACGGTTGGGCAATCTATTATCGTAGTGATACGGCCTTGGAAACCCAAGAAGTCATCGTTATGAGTCGAGTCTGACTCGACAGCAAATAACAACAACACTTTCACCCAAATCACAAAAATTAAAAAATAAATAAAACAGCCCATCACCTTTAAAACAGCCATGGGGGGAAAAAATGGCCACAGAAGCTCTGCACTGTGGTCTGCCATGGTGCTGTCCTCACAGCCCCTACTCAGCCCCCTTCATCGTGACACTGAGCCCCGCGTGTTACTTCAAAAGGAGATTTTTCTAAGAATTTTAAAAATCTGTATGAGAACTTATTTTGGAACAGTGCCATCTTTGCAAAATTATTTCACCACCTAATGCACTTTTCAGAGTCCCTGTGTGGTGCAAACAATTAATGTGCTCAGCTGCTTACCAAAAGGCTGAAGGTTCGTGTGTACCCAGAGGTTCCTCAGAAGATTCCAAAAAGATCAGAATCATTGAAAACACTGTGAAGTCAGTCAACTCCTTGGCACCTGGTTTTGATGCCCTTTTCAAGGTGTTCACAGGTCTATTGGAAGGCCCTCAATAAATGTTCAAAATGCTATACTTACCCAGAAGATCAAGTTTAGCATCCAGACAGGCACTTTTCAGTGTTCAACTGCAGATGACTGCAAGGGCATCTCACTAGTCCACCACCAGATGTACATCTTCCCATGATCCCCAGCACCCCACTGTGAAGCTCCTTCAGCAGCTACTGCTTTGCCACGTGTGCTGCTCAAGTGCTGGAAGCCCAGCATGATGGGAGTGTGGGGCATTGCCATTATCCCAGGTTCTCCTGCCACCTCTCCTCACATCCTCTCTAAGATGAAGGTGGCTGAGCTTTCTGTGATAGGACCCCTTGGGCTCTAACCACCATCTGATCAGAGAGCCTTTATTCTGTGAGGGAAAGAATTGATGCTACCAAACGTTAGAACGTGTGTGGGTCAACATTCTCTAAGATTCTTAAAGGACCCAAAAAATGGTACAACACTTTTGAAGGTGGTTCTCTTTTTTTAATTGAAACAAATCAGACAGTTACAAGAATTGTACGAAAATTATCGGTGCCTTCTCTGATTACCCTTTGAGTATAACAGCGTGACATCTTTCACAGCAAAGGCCCGTGGTTCCTGGGGGAAAAGGCCCCCACCATGTTCCAGCACCGAAGACAGAGCTGTGTCAGCTCACCTGCTGCTCCTGACCCCTTTCCATGTGGGCAGAAGTTTGCTGGTCACATTCAGTTGTCAAGAAATGTATAATAATCAGCTTGCTACAGGTTGAGCTTCCCTTAGTCATTTTTGGCACTGGTCAGGGCAGCACTTTCTCCCAGCTTCAGATCACAAGCTAGGGAGGAAAAGCAGAGAAAACAAATCTCATTCTAGAAACATACACACATACAACCTGACTACACAGTCAGAACGCCCAAGAAGGCTTCTGTGTGTGGTGGTTCACCATTTTTGTTGTTTGGGCGAGATAGAGAGGAGCACACACTCATCCTCTGGTGAACATTCACATTAGAAAACCCCTGCTACAAAAAGGAAAATAAAATTGCCTTTTTATCTCTGTCTAGTGTAGCTTTATCTCTGTCAAGTTTAGCATCCAGTTGCTGGATTACAAACGAGTTCTGTTCCCAAGTCTCTCTCTAAGTCAAATTAGTACCCAAGTCAGAACAGTTAGGCAAATGTCTGTCTGAGTATACAGTATATAGTGTACCTTTCTATGCATAAAAAACATTAAACACACACTTCCAGATACACTAAAACATGTTTAACACAGTAATACAGTAGTAATGATAACAAAAAAGCATTGATGTGTATGACAAAGTAGTGCCAGTTTGTTATTATGAACCATTGTATTTATATTAAATTTTTAATATAATAGGCTTTAGGTGGTAGGGAGGTACTATACGTAAGTTAGACTGTCCACAAACTAGGAAAGGCCCTGTATTTAGACAGAGAAGTTGGAGTTTCATTCTCTTTCTTGTGCTTCTGCTGTACCCACAGAGTAATGAAAACTGTAAGAACTGGTTATGGGGCATCCCAGCAGCCTCCCCTCCCCCCCTCACTGGGCTAAGGAGTTTCAAGGCACATCAACACCAGTATCCTCCTACTACTGTTTAGCCTGCGTGATGAACAGGACATGCCACAAGAGCCAGCCCGGGCAGTGACCGGGGGCCAGGTGGGGGCCTAGGGGCTACTGCTGTACAGCCTGCCTCTTGCAGTAGTTGCTGTAGGCCTCTTCAAACATAGCTTTACAGGGGAACCGGGCCTTCAGCTTGGAGCAGATGAGGAAAGAGCCCCCCATCTTCCTGTGCAGGGAGTAGGTCTCCTCAGGTGGGGGGACAAGGCGGTGCCTCAGCATGATGGGAATCAGGTTGTGGATCTTCTCAGTGGTGCTCTGGGTGCCAAAATCAAATGGCTCTTCTGAGGCAAAGGCCTCTCCCAGGATGAGGATGGCATCCAAGTGGGCATCTTCCATGGCCTGGCAGGGGCAAATGGTAACAAGATGTAAGAGCTGTCTATACGGCTCTGGGCTCCCATATTCAGTGCCTGAATCCTAAATGCTCACTGAAAGCTCCATACTGAAGTTGAGAAGAATGTCAGGTAGGTAAGAATTTTGTTCTTGGGGCTTGTTGCTGTTGTTTTTATTTTATTTATTTATTTTCCCAGTCTCCTCCCCTCCCTACCCTGCAACCCTCCCCCTGTGTTCCTCATATTTATGCACTCCTGTTTGTCCTGCATTTCCTCAA
Organism: Orycteropus afer afer; assembly: GCF_000298275.1. Lineage (NCBI taxonomy): Eukaryota > Metazoa > Chordata > Mammalia > Tubulidentata > Orycteropodidae > Orycteropus > Orycteropus afer. The sequence goes on along the minus strand of NW_006921626.1, from coordinate 15,402,179 downwards.
TTTGAATGTTGGTCCTCTGGTGTCCCATGGTCTATTGCTCTACGGATGTATTACCATAGAGTATGTGGGTGCATCATCCTGGGTTGAGTGGTCTGCGTGTACATCTTGTTAACTACTGGGCAGAGAGCCAGCCCCTAGGGGTGCATTCTATTCCAGATGCAGAATGTATTCCAGGGCCATAGCGTTGGTGGTCTCACCAGATTTCATCTGACCAGTAATTCTGGTCATTATTGAGTTTTTGGATTTTGTTCCATGTCTTCCTTCCCACTCTATCCAGGATCTCCAGATTTGATCCTTTCCTGAGTGGTCGGCATTGGTAGCCAGGCACCATCCAGTTCTTCTGGTCTCAAGGGCATCATGTCCTAGGGGCTGATTGCTTCTAAATGCCCTTTTTCTTTTCTTGCATTCTTCACTTTAAATGTTGGAGACCATTAGCTGCCTCTTAGATGGCCCTTGAAAGCTTTTAAGACCCTAGTCGCTACTCACCAATGTAGGATGTGGAGCAACCTTTTATGTATTTTGTACCAATTGAGTCTGGTGTCCCCCAGTACTATGGTCCTGAGGCAGTAGATCTATTGGCTCTCTCTCCCATAGTGTCTGGGTGTCTGTGAGGGATTACTCTGTGTCTGTCTTCTATTGTTTCTGTAAGGACTGCAGGTATTTTGTATCCCTGGTGCCTGTGCAAGATTAGCCTTAGCTGTATCTATGCTTGGTCTAGAGTATTCTTCTGTTCACTGACCCCGTCTGATCATCTCAGGTGATTATGTGTTTATCTGTAGCCTGGTGTTTAGTGTTACTGGAAATGCAGTATTGTTGACACACTGGTTGGTATTAGCATCTGTCATCTATCTCTTAAGTGGAATGATGTCCTCCCACTTCCTAATGTTATCATGGTGGTCACAGATCCTTCCCATATATCCTTCCCCCTACCCATGTCAGCGTGTAGGCCACAACTAGCCTGAAATTAATCTGTCCCCTTCCCTTCCCATCCCGGTAACCTACTAAGTGAGTTCCCTTTCCCAAGCAAACCCTTCTCTGTCTTTTTACAGTGATGGGCTTATACATACTTGTCTTTCTGCAATTGACTTATTTCACTCATCAGCATAATGTTGTTGTTATTTTAAAAGACTGAATACGGGTTGTTGTTGTTATGTGCCATTGAGTCGGCCCTGACTCATAGCAACCCCTCCTTGGGTTTCTGAGGTGGTATCGCTACGGAAGTAGATTGCCCAACCTTCCTTCCGAGGAGTGGCTGGTGGGTTTGAACTGCCAGCCTTCTGGTTAGCAGTCAAGTGCCTTAGGCACTATGCTACCAGAGCTTCTTGAATAAGGGTAACGGGCATAAATTCAAATCCATGTTATTGTTTTTAGTTGCTACTGCAGTCCATTCCACTTGCTGGAGACCATAGGCACCAGGAAAACAACATTTATATGTGAACTGGCTTGACACGGGACAAAATGGAGTGCTAAAGCTTGAGGTAAAGTGCAGAGTATGAGCCCTGCCCAAAGGAGACTCAGAAGTTTTTACAAAACACTGTTTCAGCTAAACAGAACAGTCTGTGAGCCCAAGTTGGCTACTGGGCCAGCTATAGCCTTTGAGCTTGCCAGAACCACCCAGGACACACGGCCAACTGCTGGGTGCAGGGCTCAGTGCCAGGTGAAGACATGTGTCTGCCATAGAGAACTTAGAGCCTAACGGAGAAGTAGCAGTAGTAGTATGTAACAACACACCCGCAGAACACCAGGGAAAAGGGGCAAACCCACATGGACAAGTAATGGGGGTAAAGTGAGGACTCGACATTAAGTCAGGCTTCTACAAGACAGTGGACAAGGAAGTAGTGAGCTACTATTTATTTACTAAGGGCTTTGTAGGTAGGTATAATTAGCTCCATTTTACGGATGAGGTAAAACAAAACCCACTGCCATCGAGTTGATTCAGACTCGTAGTAACCCCCACTGGGTTTCCAAGGCTGTAAATCTTTCCAGAAGCAGACAGCCTCAGCTTTCTTCTGAGGAATAGTGGGTTTGAACCACTGACCTTTTTGGTTAGCAGCCCAAAAGTGCCTTAACCACTACACCACCAGAGCTCCTTACAGATGAGGTAAGCAAGGCGCAAAAAAACTAACTAACTTGCCTAAAATCCTACTCTTACTAGGTAGTAGATTTAACCTTTCCCCACTGTCAAGGAGAGGAAAGTGCTGCCTGTGGGTAACAGGAGCCACAAAACATCCCCCCTTATTTAAAGGGCTGCTGAGACATCTTCCAACTCTCCTCCTTCCCCAGTGAGGCTTCACTAAAGGGGATGATGGGGTTTTCCCATTCCATCAGCCCTCCTGGAAGCCCTGAACACTACCCTAAATAAAGCCAGACACACATCTAAATGGGCTGAGTAAGAGGGGAGCTGGGAGGGATCCAGCCTTGAGTCTACACCATCTAAGAACAAACCTAAAGCAGACGGCACACAGGCTGGGCAGGCCTTCACCTTCATGCTGTACCATGGAGGCCCAGGGCTTAAAAGCAGTCCCTCAAGTGCTGCTGTCACCTGTGACTGTATCCATTTATTTACATATTGAGGTTCTACTTAGGATTTTGGGAGCTCTGGTGCCTAAAGCATTTGACTGCTAACCAGAAGGCTGGCAGGTCAAACCCACCAGCCACTCCTCAGGAGGAAGACTAAGCAATCTACTTCCACAGTGATAATGCCTCAGAAACCAAGGAGGGGTCGCTATGAGTTGGATCAACTCCACGGCAGTGAGTTTATTTAGGATTCAAAGAAAAACAGTCTACTGCCCACCCCTCCCAACACGTTACAAAGCACTCTGCTACTGGCTCCCTGGTGGGCTCTACAACCTGGCTCTGCACCCTAGGTATTCCCTTACCCCAAGCAGCCACACCCCATATGCAGAGCCCATGGGAGCTCTGGGGCCACCACCACTAACCTTGACCTCATAGCCAGTGAGGAACTTCATCTCTATGGATTTCTTAAGCACAGCCTCCCGGTCCCTGTCAGCAGCGGCCCTGATGATCTAGAAGGAGGCAAAGGGAGGATGCTGAGGGGCAGCTACCAAGGCAGGACCTCGGGGCCAAGGGAACACCCATCACTCTCATCCCATCCCACCCTTGCCAATAACAAGCCTCCCACTTTCATCTTTCCTACATTCTCCCTTCAGGAAACCCAAGCCTGGAGACCCCCTCCCAGCCAGGCCTTGCCCACTGTCACCAGATCATGGGGACAGGCAGCCCTTGAGGGACCAACACAAATGGGCATAAAGGGCTGGATCTGGCCACTCTCCCTCCCTCAAGCCCCCAAACCCCTGTGCGGCCTCTGGAACTCCTCTGGGCCCAGGCCTGGACCCTCCCTGCCCCTACACAAACACTGTACCTGGATATAGAGATCAGTGAAGGACCTGTCATATTCCCGAGTTGCCCCAAAGTCCAGAAGGGCCACCTGGGGAAGGGGACATCAAGGGAAGGTTGGCCCTGTGGTACTGGGTCAGGGAATGGGACAGGGGAGGGTGGATGGACAGAGGACGAATGGTGTCCTCAGGGCCAAGCTGAGAGCCCTCGATTCCCGAGGTTCAGAAGGGCAGGCTGAGGGGCTCACATCCCTGCCCCTGGGGCACGCTCAGGCTGGGATGGGACTGGGCCGGGCTGGCGTGTGCACAGGCAGCCCACCCAAGAGCTCACCTTGTGCAGCTGAGGATCATAGAAGAAGTTGGACCAGTTGGGGTCTGTCTGCATAAAGTGGAACTCAAACAGCTCCCGCAGGCACAGAACCAGGATGTTATAGCAGATCTGGAGAGGGCAGGGCCTGCATCAAAGGCTGCCTGGTGCCCAGTGAGTCTGGGGCAGAGCCAGCCTAGACTGCAGCCTGCCCCTCATCTTCCACTCCCCCACCACCTCAACTTCTGCTCAGAACGTAACTCTTGATTCCGTGGGTACTGCATGGGTAGAAGAGGCAGCAACTGCCACCCTATCTTGCAGGGCCACCCTGTCACACAACCCAGTCACAGCAACACCAGAACAACAGGAGCTCCTGCCCCCGGCCCCCTGTCATACATCGTCTCCAGCCCAGACCCACCTCGTTGCGAATCTCCTGACTCAGCCCCTCAGCTTGGTCTAGTGGAAAGCCAGACACGAGCTCAGTGGTCAACACATGGGGGCTGCAGAGCTCGTCCACAATCTCAGGAACATAGAAGAAGGGGTGGTCTTTCAGCAGCTCTCTGGAGGGGATGGGAGGTCACAGCCATGGCAGCAGCCCCCCCTCACCCCAGGACAGCACATGTGCACACCAAACAACAAGGGGTCAAGCCCAACCTATGGGGGCCCTGCCATGCACTGGGCCCAAGCCCTGAAGAGCAGGAAGGACCTTCAGCCTCCCTGCCAGAGGACAGGATAGAGCACCCAAGAGAGCTACAGGCAGGGCACAGAGAGCTGTAAGCAATGGTGCCCACCCCCCAGGAGCTGCACCTGAACTTCCTGGCACAGGCAGCCTCTCTCTGGTAGTCACACTCAAGGGCCAGCTCTCGCCGCAGCACATCAATCAGGTGCTCAGGGAACAGGCCTGGGATGGGAGGAGGATGTCAGGGGGGGCTCAGTGCCCACAGGGCCCAGCCCTGGCCCCTACAGGGGTCCATCCCAGACGCTGGCCACCCTCTCCCAAGAGGCTGCTGCCTATGCCCTTGACCAACGGCACTGCCCAGACCTTCAGGAAGCATGTTGCTCATGTTCAGCACAGCCATGAGGTTGTTGACGTCACTGTTGATGCTTTGGGCCACACCAGGGTACTGCAGGGGAGGTAAGGGAGTGACTGACCCCAGGCAGACAGGCAAGGCCCTTCTTGGGGTCTCCTCCCTAAGTCTGTCAGCTTCCCAGCTGTGTCCCACCAACCCCACATCTTAAATCAGCAGCTAAGATCCAAGACCACTGTGACCCCAGGCCCCATCACCACCTTATTCTCCCTCACCTTCTGCACCCCACACCCCCCCCAAAAGAGAAGAAACAGGGTGGCTAATGCCAGCTCAAGGATGAAGGAAGAGGCAGAAGAAAAATATGGTCTGTCCTCCCTCTCTAGACTCTGCGACTTTGAAATGCAAGAGGACAGAGGCCAGGAGAAGCAGCCCAACTCAGGGCCCGAACCCCTTCAGCTCAGGCCCCCAATGCTAGGAATCACGTGTCCCCATCCTCACTCAACCCAAATCACATTTGCTGGAAGGCCATTCTATTTCCCATTCGTTCAGCAAATACTCCTTAAGCAACCACTGCCAACCAAGCACTAGGTTAGGAAGACAAGCTCAGCAGGGACTACCCTGACTGTGGGATGGAGCCCACGCATGTCCATGTGCACTCCCACCAGACCTACCTGGATCTTCATGGCCACCTCGCGGCCTCCCTTCATGCGTGCCAGGTGCACCTGCCCAATGGAGGCAGCTGCAAAGGGCCGCTCCTCGAAGTACTCCAGCTTGTCCCGCCAGTTGGGACCCAGGTCATGGTTGAGAGTTTTCTGAGGGAGAGGCCGGGGTACATGAGCCCAGCCACAGCACACAGGACATCCTGAGCAGCATCCCAGAGCCAACCCAGCTCCCACCGGGCTGCCTCAGTCCCCACCCATGAAAGGAACTGAACTCAGACCCCAGGAATAGGGGCTGCTGTTGTTATGTGCCCTCGAGTCAGACCCAACTCATAGCGACCCCTCCTTGGGTTTCCAAGGCAGTATCACTACGGAAGACCCAAATCCCACACCCCATGCACAGCAGGGCTCACCGTCATCTGTTTCAGGGGCATGAAGTCAGCACTCTGCCTCACACGCTCAAAGATCTTGGCCAGGTGGGGGTTAATGAAAGCGTCATCTGGAAAGCATGGGAAAACTCAGTGCAGAGAACAGACAACTAAGTCCTTAGAAGGAAAGAACACAGGCCAGTAACAGAGTAGACACAAGACCTCGACAATCACCCTCCACAAACACCATCTTCGGAAGCTCCAGCACCTGGTGGGGATGGGGTGGAGAGGTGCTGTTGCCCTTTTGCCAACATGGAAATAAGGTGCAGACACAGTGAGTGATGACCCCAAAGCCAACAACAGCACCACCTCAACTCCCTCCCAGCACCTGGGAGCATTTTTCCCACCCAACGAGCATGCTACTTATATGTGTGCAAAGGGCCCCAGAAGGGCCAACAGGCCTGCACTGACCCAGCACGGGTGCACACCAGGGACTGTAGCCGACAGGTAAGCTGGGGACAGACACACCAGCAGCCCAGCAAGCACATGTCACCCATGGTGTGAGGACAAACCAGGCCCTCCAGCAGCCCCTGGAGCCCCATTGTTAGGAAGCCCTTCAACTGGGCGTCCAGCAGGTGGGTCAGCAGTCAGCCTGGGCCACACAGCTCAGCTGGGGATCTGAACTCCCCTGGCAACCCAAGAAGGTTGATTATTATTTTTTTTTTAGGAATAACGGTATAGTTCTAAAGATTATTTTAAAATAAGTAAATAAACACATTTAGAAAATAAAGAAAAGTTTAGTGAAATACTGTAATCACCCACCATCAGATCCCTGTTGTTGTTATGTGCCGTCAAGTCGGACCCGACTCATAGCGACCCCTCCTTGAGTTGCCGAGGCAGTATCACGACGGAAGTAGATTGCCCCATCTTCCTTCCGAGGAGTGGCTGGTGGGTTTGAACTGCCAGCCTTCTGGTTAGTAGTCATGAACTAACTACTACTTTCCCTTTTCTGCTTTTTATGTGCAGTTTTTTTTCATATTTGGAGTCTCACTGTATGAAGACTGTTCTAGCAACACTTCCCAGGTTATTAAAATTTTTTCTAAAACATTTTAAAATAGCACCTTTACCAGCAGCATAACATTCCACACAGAATTCCTATCATCTATTTAACAGACCCTCAAAACCAAAACCAGTTGCTATGGTGTTGACTCCGACTCATGGTGACCCCACGTGTGTCAGAGGAGAACTGGGCTCCACAGGGTTCTCAATGGCCGAGTTTCCAGAAGCAGATCTCCAGGCCTTTCTCCTGAGGAACTTCTGGGTGGGGCTGAACCTCCAACCTCTCAGTTAGCAGGCAGACACAGTTAACCATCTGCACTACCTATGGACTCTCATCAGACACACCCCTCCTCAACTCAACCCCATCCCACGGCCAGCCAAACTCCGGAAGCTTGCAAGGAGCAGAGTGGTCCCTGGTGCCGGAGAGCAGCCTGTGTACCCCAGGCCCCACTTCTGTGGTTCAGGCCTCACAACCAAGTGCCCCGTCCCCACCCCGTGAGTGGCCAGGCGCCCCCACTCACCCTGGATGCTCAGCATCTGTCCCAACTTGAGTGCAGCCCCGCGCACCTTACACAGCGTGCTCACAATGCGCTCGGCGTTGGCCTCAGACAGGAAGGGGCTGGAGTCCAACACGGCCTTCTTCCCTGTGGGCAGGAGAGGTCACCATGGCCTTCCCTCTCTGGGCTCTCTGAGGCCTCTCCAAACCCAACCCGCCTCAACCCCAGTGGAGAAGGAGCAAGAGGCAGGGAGGCAGGAGGCAGGGGCTATGTCCTCCTGCCTGGCCCATCACCCCCACAGTGGCATCCAACAGACTCCTGTAGGTACAAATGGGGCTTCACCCACACCCACCCGCTCTCACATGCCCTCAGGGCCCAGCGCCACCCAACTGTGCAATGCCCAACGGACCGGGGCTTCAGTTATTTGAAGGGACCCACAGATATGCATCTCTGGGCTCAGAGGCTCATGTCTAACCCTGGTCCACCACTGCCGGCTGTGGGCCCTCGGGCACACTCTACACTGTCTTTGTGCCTCAGTGTCCTGTCTGCAGAAGGGGGGTGAAAGTAGAGCATCACCAAGCCTGACACAGAGGGGACTCTCTAAACATCTACTTTCTCCTGGGCACAAGAGCAAATGTGCAGTATAACTCCACAACCCATACTAACCTCTCCCAGTGCTGGACAAGACTGGGCTGCCCTTGGGGACCCACTCTTGCACCCCTCTCCCACCCACACACACACAGGGCTCCCCCTCCTATTGATACCCCAGGACCTGGGGTAGGAGAGGGAAGGGGAAGGCCAGTGGGGAGTGGGGCAGGCCCTAGCAGGGAGGGGCCAAGAAGGATCCAATCAGTAGCACCCCAGGCAAGGAGAACTGCCAAGTCAGCTCATACCCCCGCCATGAGTGTGCAAAGGTCACCCGCACCCTTGGGGTTACTGCACATTTGCCACATAGGGTCAGCGGCTATAATCAGAGTCCTATCCGCAAAGGAGAGGTCTCAAGAATATACACCCCCCTCCACCTCTGCTCAGAGGCCCCTGCCGGGCTCAGCCCTCATTCTGGGCACCACACCTACACGGGCTGCAGGGCAAGACAGCAGGTACCCAGGGCCAACAAAGAAAGGAGAGTGTAGAGTGTGGAGGGAGGGTGGTGGACCAAGAAGGCTATTTTTCAAGCCCAGTGACGCCCATCCAAGAGAACTCCTCCCCTTCCCCTTCCAAGTGCTAGGCCTCCTCTCGGGTCCTCTTCCCCTTGTCTCCCAACTCCACACAGGGAGTCCCGTCCCCACACGAGCACACCCCTCGGCAAGGTCCTAAGTGCTGGGGACAATGAAGACTCATCCCCAGTGGGGGAGTGTAACCAGTGTTCTGGGAAAGCAGGTCCGGGATGTGCATCTAGCAGGCCTCTGCACCAGGGTGTCACTGGGACACAGGGATTGAAGGCCCTGGGAGGGTCAGTCTGCAAAAGAGAACACGCAGCTCTGGCCAACACATGAAAGCAGATATGTGGAAAGGGGTCAGGTTCCTTCTAAGGATCCCAGAGGGCAGAATGGGTCAAGAAAACTGGAGCCTCGCCTGGTGGCTGCCTCGAGCTACTGACCCTGGCCTGGGCCCCGGGGATTGCTCTCAGAGCTAATGGGACCTGAGCCCCTTGACCCCTGACCTCCTCACCACAGGGGCCCAGTTACCACTGTCCCTGATAAAAGATACCAACTGTGACCCTAGAGCTGGCTGACCTCTTCCCTGCTTGGACAGGTGGAATGACAGGAAGCTGGGGAGGGGCAGGTAGCGATGACACCGTGTCTGTGCCAGGCTTGCCTCCCATTCCAAAGAAACCTTGGCTTCATTTCCAAAAGCATCTCAGCATCCATGCTAAAAATACGCCCGCTAAATCCTCCTTGCCCTCCAGCCTCTTCCAAGGACATGCTTGACACTTCATCCTCCCACGGCTTAGGGTCAGGGGGGGGGTGCGCTAGTACCCTCCTTGTCAGGAGGGTCCCCACAGAAGGTCTCATGGAAGAGGAGGAGGGGCCACCCAGGGAGCTGACTGCAGGCAGGACAGAGTCCTGCTCATGGGGGAAACCCCCCCCCCAGGGCAATGGTGGTGGGGGAGCAAGTATGAGATACCAGAATGAGCCCTCTAGAATGGGCCGAGGACAGGTGGCCCCAGTCCACAGCCCTGCTAAAGAGAAACTCCTGAGCAGTGTTCACACACCCATGCCCACTCTCATGCCCAGAGAGGTCTGGAGGAGGGAGCCCACACTAGGACCCACACTGGGCCCCTCATAGGTAGGAATGGGGGCAGGGGTAAAACCTCTGCTGCTTCCCACTTGTCATCATAGCATCATGAACACCCCAGGTCCCTGTGGAGCCATCTGCAGGACAGAGTGCTGGCTGACATCGGGCCACCTGCACCAACTATAACCATGGCACTCAGATTCACTCTGTGAAGCAGGAGCAGAGGACAATCACCCCCACTGCAGGGACAGAGTCTAAGGCCCAGAAAGGGCCTGGGCCTCCCTCATCAAGGAATGGGTACACAGTGGGGACCCGTGGGGTCTGTCCCCAGCAGCACACCTCCCTTCTTCCAGCCACCTGTTTGCATGCAGGCTGCCACTTCCCTCACCACAGCCAAATGGGTGCACAGGCACCAGCCCAACCGGACGAGAGAGGCCCCAAGAGAGTTTTCCCCAAGAAGCAGGGCCAGGACAGGAGGTGAGTGCAGGGGCCAAGCATCAGCCTGAAGCTGAGGAATACAGCTGTGCCAAACAGACAGGGCTAGGTGAACACACAGGCCAGAAGTGGGGGGAGACCTTTAAGACTTCACACACTCTGTTTTTGTTGTTGTTGTGTGCCGTCAAGTCGGGCCTGATTCATAGCGAACCCTCCTTGGGTTGCCGAGGCAGTATCTCTACAGAAGTACATTGCTCAATCTTCCTTCCGAGGAGTGGCTGGTGGGTTTGAACCACCAACCTTCTGGTTAGCAGGCAAGCACCTTAGGCACTATGCCACCAGAGCTCCTTCACATACTCTACACACAAAAAAAAAAAACACAGTTGCCAATAACTCAACTCCAACTCATGGTGATCCTATGTGTGTCAGAGTAGAACCATAAAACAAAAACACCATAAACTCCAACCCCCCTTGGGTTTCCAATGCAGTATCACTCACAAGTAGATTGCCCAACCTTCCTTCCAAGGAGTGCCAGGTGGGTTTGAACAGCCAGCCTTCTGGTTAGCAGTCAAATGCCTTAGGCGTTACACTACCAGAGCTCCCAGAGCAGAACCATGCTCCAGTTTTCAGTGACTAATTTGGAAGATCACCAGGCCCTTCTTCCCAGGTGCCCCTGAGTAGACAAAAACCTCCAACCTTTCAGTTAGCAGCCAAGTCCTTAATCACAGGACCCAGGTAAACCTTGCCTGTCCTGTGAACAGTGCCGCACTCCAGGAGCACCTTTACACAGGACAGCAGGAATGGTGGTCTGGAGTCGACACCAAGGTGGCCCCTTGTGCCAATACTCCCTGAACACATGATGCCTAAGGGCCCGGCTCACCTGTGGTATCCTCAGAACGAAGGCTCTTCTTGGCAACTTCAGCCAGTGCCCCGAAGCCCAAACCCACGGCCAGACCTGCAGGAAGGATGGTGTGGGAAGTCAGCACTGGTCAGAGGGCTACTGGACCCCACCACAGACACCCACTTCCGCCCAACAAGGAGCCCTCACGGACACTCCAAGCATTTTGAAAGGAAAGGAAAAGGTGAGAAGATACATATTGTTGTTTTAAGAGAACATATGGCTCAACTCCAGTACTTACTGTGAAAACTCTTCATCCCTCCCCACCATCATCTTTGCTAATCTTTCACAAGCCACAGAAATACATCCCCAGAGAATACACAGCTGGAAACTCATCAGGAGGGACTTAGTACTAATGGAAAAATGGACCAGGGATGGTCTGCAGGCCAAGGACATCCTGACACTCATCGCACAGGGATCCAACCTTGGAACAGGCCACCCACTTTTCAAAGTCTGCACAAGGAGCCTCTAAGGCTCTAGAACTCCAGTTTAATTCACTGTCACTGGAAGGACTAGCAATGCCATGACAGGTGGTGGGGAGCTGGTAGGAGACAGAACATTTTGCAAGAGCAAAAGATCAAGTATCCCCAGTTCAAACCCATGAAGACTCCCCAGTCTCTGGCTGCAGGCCTCACATGGGAGTAACAGACACCACCCCCTCAATCCACAGCCCTCCCAGGACCCTGCAGGTATTGATGGTGGACTGAGAACAGTGCCCTTTGCAATCTTCTGACCAAAGTACATTAATACCTCATCTGTTCAGAAGTCTGTCATTTGATGATCTCAACTATCCAGAAGAGGGTTAAGACAGAGAAGAGACCAAGGGAACGCCAGAGCCACAGAGGCCACCAAGGCCAAGCAGGAAAGCCCAAGGGCCTCCCCCAGGTTTATTTCCTCATATTTCACACACAGTGCTCGCCACTTCTAGGTAGGCACCTCATTAGCAGAAATAAGTGAAGAACTGGGTGGATGGGCATTGTCATGGGTTGAACTGTACCCCCAAAAACTGTATCAACCTGGCTGGGCCATGATTCTTATTAGCCTGGCAGTTATGATATAATCATCCTTATGATGTGATCTAATGTGATCAGCCAATCAGCTGTAAGGGGATTAGAGTGGGATGCAACACCCTTACTCAGGCCACAGCCCTGATCCACCGTGAGGGGAGTTTCTCTGGCATGTGGCGTGCATCACCTTTTATCTAACGAGAGAAAAAGAGCAGCAGTGAGAGGGCAATGTCAATACCACCAAGAAAGAAGAGCTCAGGAGTGCAGCCTTTGGACCTGGGGTCTCCATGAGAATCTCCTTGGCCCAGGGAAAGAGGGATGCCAAGACACATGGAGGTGACAGAGATCTCCAAGGACCACTGGACCCAAAGATGTTGAAAGGAGACACGGACCTTCCCCCTAGAGCCAACAGAGAGAAAGCCTTTCCCCAGAGCTGGTGCACTGAATCTGGACTTCTAGCTTTCTAAACTGTAAGAGAATACATTTGTTTGTGGTATTTCTACTATAGCAGCAGTAGAGAACCAAAACGGGTGTACAGGCTGTAGCCACCAGGGGTAGCAATGACCCAGGAAAGGGACCAATAATGCCCTAGGATAAGCCTCAGAGAGCACAGCCCCCAGAGTGCCATGACGTGGATGGAGCCAATGCCCCACAAGCATGGGCAGCACCAAAGCAGGAGGAGGATGGCCCACACCAGCACCATGTTTAATGGGCAAGGAAGCCTGCAGGGTAGGCTACGAGAGATTTTTACTTTCTTACTCGCAGCCTTCTGTATTTTCTAAATGATTATGCACTGATTATGTGATGTTTCATGGATCAGAAAAATGTTAATGAAAAATAAATTTTAAAAGAAAGTAAGTCACATTTTTAAGTTGTTTTTGCAATACACTTTACCCCCCACTGGGGAACTGTGCAATCCGGTTTCACTGGCTATAATAGCAGTTCCCACCTCATAGTCAGCTGTGGGGATTAAACAATTTAATAAAAGTAAAGTGCTCACAACAGGGCTGGACACATGGTAATGTGATAAAAGCATCTGCTCATGTCATTACTCCTACTCAAAATGGTTGGAGCAACACTGTCCAAAAGAAATACAATGTGAACCACACATGTGCTTTAAAATTTCCTAGCAGCCAAATTAAAAAGGGGAAAATCAGATAATAATTTAACCCAATTTATCTAAAATATTATCATTTCAATGTGTAATCAACATAAAACTTATGAGAGATACTTCACATTCTTATTCTCCCCACTCCATTGCTATTGAGTCAATTCTGGTTCTAGCAACCCTATAGGACAGAGTAGAACTGCCCCAGAGGGTGTCTCAGGTATGGGCTTTGCAGAAGCAGACTGCCATATCTCTCCCATGGAGCAGCTGGTGGGTTCAAACCACTGACCTTTTGGTTCACAGCCAAGCATTTAACCACTGTGCCACCAGAGAGTGGATTTTACACTTCCATCACATCTCAATTTGGATGAGCCACATTTCAAATGTCCAGTCCTCCCATGTGGCAAGTGATTACAGTGTTGGATGACAGAGGGTTTGACTAACCCACTCTGGCAATCTTAGGAAGAAGTTGGAGTTATCTTGAAATGGCCCTGAGGGGGAGGGGGAAGCACACTCCCTGAGGACATCCAGGTGGACAGGGGTGGAGTTTGGGGGCCTGGTGCACTGGACATGGGACTGGGTGGGGTGGCTTTGTGTTCTCTCTGACCCAAACCACACCCCCTCCCAGCTCCCAGAGGGCAATGGGCACAGAGCTAGGAGCCAGAGTCCCTGATTAAACACCAACTCCCCTGATGCATGCCCACCTCCACTCTACCCAGCACACAATTCCCAACACTCTATTCTATTTAGCAGAACAGGTAACAGACATCACCCTTTAAACTGTAGTGACCTTCATCAATATTTCTCTGTATCTAGAGCTTTCTCTGCCCAGATCAAGTCCAAAGACGCAGACAGTACAAAGCTAACCCAGCCTGGCCCTTATGGGACAACACATAGCTGTGGGGGGGAGGGGGGTCACACAGAGCCCCTCCTCTACCCAGCCCATCAGCTCCTCCATTCAATTCCCGCTCCCTGCTGGTCCCCCTACACATATACCATACAGCTGTCCATCCTCTCAAATGCTCTGTCCAACCCTTCTCTGGCCACTTCTAGGCTCCAGGCAGAGCCAAAGTTCTCCAACAGTAAGGACCTGTCATTAAATCACTGAAAAGACAGGAGCCAAGGAGACCTCAGGCTCCTTCTGTGGCCCTTTGTGCTCCCAAAGGGCCAGCCCAGTGCCAGCCCTGAGGCACCACCAACTCACAGAAGACAGGCCCAGCAGGCCCAATAGCCCGGGGCATGTAGACCCAACCCAGCCTGGCAACCTGACCTCACCTCAGGCACACCTGCTCAGAGAAAGAGAATAAAATGCCTGCCTTCCAATCCACTCCACCTGCCTCCAAGAACCCTGATGAGAGGGAAGGGCAGGGGCAGCTGGTTCTTTTACCTAGAATGGAGGGTGCCTGGATGGCAACTTCTAGAAGATGAGCAACCTTGGCCTTGGATCCCCAGTCTCCTGAGAACTCCCACGGTGCAGACAGTCCACAGTTGTCACCGCTCACCAGACCTTTCCGCCCACCCCAACCCCTCCTCGCTCCCTAGGACAGAGCAAGCCTCTCCTGCCAGTCAGCCTGCTTCTGACAGGCCTCCCATCTAGCCCAGCCAACAATGCCTGCAAGAAAGTCTTGGAAGAAAAGCCACCACAGAACCTGCTCTATGGCTCCCAAGGTTTCTTGTCAGGAACCTGGCTTCCCTCCTGGTCTGTAAGTGGGTGCCAACCCATGGCAATAAAGCACCTGACATTTCTCTCACAAACAAGAGACTGTGCGGTCAAGGAACTAGGGGGAGGCAGAAGGTCATGGGCCAGGCTTCCCAGGCTGAGAGCCTGCTGGGGTGACTGCAGAAGCCCAGGCCCTTAGCTGGGCCAGAGGTTCCTCTGAAGGTCATCAGGGCCAGACCAGGCCCTCCCTTCAGCAGCTACCTGGCTTCTACTCAGAGAAATACCAAGATTACAGAAAATAAAGAGTAAACACCTTCCAGCAAGCAGAGTCCTTAGTGAGGAGGCTAGGTAAAAAGTGCTTAAGGGCAGGAACAAACAAATGTTCACTGTGACTTTGGCTTTACCTGCCAGAAATCCTAGGCATATTTACAGAGCAAGGATCAAGGAAGTTCCTCTGCAGTAGCAAGGGGCAAAGAGACCTAAGAATAAAACCACCACCACCACCACCACGTCACTATATGTATCAGGTACTGCTCTAAGCCTTCACTGTGTATTAACACATCAAACAGCCCCTCCTATCTGATAAGGCAGGAAAGTCCACACAGAAAGGCAGTGGGACAAGGGTATTTTCTTTCCCTTCAAGGTGTTCTTGAATCCTTAGTAATTCAGTCCAGCTCTGGTAAGGCAGTGAGTGGATAAGGCATCTGTTTGCTAACCAGAAGGTAAATGGCTATTCAAACCCACGAGCTGCTCTGTGGGAGGAAGATGAGGCAATCTACTTCCATAAAGCTTTACAGCCTTGAAAACCCAATGTTGTTGTTGTTGTTATGTGCCGTCGAGTCGGCCCCGACTCATAGCGACCCCTCCTTGGGTTTCTGAGGCAGTATCACTACGGAAGTAGGATTGCCCAACCTTCCTTCCGAGGAGTGGCTGGTGGGTTTGAACCGCCAGCCGTCTGGTTAGCAGGCAAGTGTCTTAGCCACTACGCTACCAGAGCTCCCCCCAATGAGGGGGTCACTATTAGTTGGAATCGACTGGATGGCAGTGGATTTGAGTTCTCTCTCTCACTACCTGGCATCCCTTACCTGCCCTACCAGAGAAGAGCAGGACCTGGTGAAAGTGCCATGCCCCACAGCACAGGAGGAAGGGGAGTGGGAAGGCGTGATAGAGGAACTTCCTCGTGAAGTGTTCTCCCAGGTTTTCAAAACTGGGGCTCAATTCCCAGAACTGGGATTGAGGGGGCTGGGCCCAGTCTTCAACTTACATAACAGAGACCTCCATCTACTCACAAATAAACACCTTGTTACTTTTGGTGATGGGAAAAGCAATCCCAGACATGGGTGAAGTAAGCACAACTTAATGGAGCTCTGGTGGTGTAGTGCCTAAGGCATTTGACTGCTAACCAGAAGGTTGGCAGTTCAAACCCACCAGCCACTCCATGGAAGGAAGACTGGGCAATTTACTTCCATAAAGATTTACCACCTCAGAAACCCAAAGGGGGTCACTATGCGTCAGAATTGACTTGATGGTATTAACTTTGGTTTTGTTTTTTAAGAACAACTTGACCAACGCATAAAAAGACACTTCAGAGTACATGTATTTTGAGTGCCTTGCGACTTGAGGGGCTCATCTTCCAGCACTGTATCAGATAATGTTTCACATCTCTTCATAAATTTTTCCAATAATACGACAGACAGTATTTCACTGCTATTCATAAGGTTTTCAATGTCTAATTCTTTCAGAAGTGGATGGCCTGTCCTTCCAAGTCTGTCTTAGTCTGGAAGTGCCACTGGAACTCATCCACCATGGGTGAATGTGCCGGTATTCAAAACACTGGTGGCATAGCCTCCAGCCTCACAGCAACACCCAAGGCACCACAGTATGACAAACTAACAGGTGAGGGGGATAGAGATGGAGAGATAAAGACAGAGATAGAGAAGTCGATCACTGTGCCCGGCAATGCCAGGAGACATGCTTTTCAATTGCACATGGAACATTCACCACAATACTTCCACTGGAGTCCGTGGCAAAACCCTTATTTTACTGGCAGGGGTGGGGGGGCACCCCAAGGTAGGGTCCAGAGCCACAAAGGAAGCAAAGCTGGAATTGTAACTCAGATATCACAATGCCCTTAAGCCCAATTCTGACCCCAAATCCAGTACCTGACCTATCTTCACACCATTCTTTGTTATTGTTGTTGTTGTTATGTGCCATCGAGTCAGCCTCGACTCATAGCAACCCCTCCTTGGGTTTCCGAGGCAGTATCACTACAGAAGTAGGTTTGCCCAACCTTCCTTCCAAGGAGTGGCTGGTGGGTTTGAACCGCCAGCCTTCTGGCTAGCAGTCAAGTACCTTAGGCACTATGCTAGCAGAGAGCTCCACCATTCTTTACAAAGCCTAAGATCCACAGATCACCATGCCCACAGCATCACTGCCAAAGCATCATACCATCTCAGAACCACACAGGGCTTAGGGCTCCAAGCTCCATCTCAGTATCAAAATGAACCACCCAAACTGAAAAGCCCCTGCTTTCCATCCCCATGTAGATGAACACCTACTGCTGACCTTCTCCGAACACCTGTCAGGGTTCCTGCAGCAGCCCCGCCTTCTCGAGGTGTAGAGCAATTCCTTTCCCAAGTGCAAAAACTTTCTAAAGCCTCTCAGTCTACACCTCAAGAACACCTCATCTCCATGACGGGAAGGAGAGCAAAGAGAAAGGCCAGAAGTGTTTTCTGGGAAAACAAAGCAAAGGGACCCACCAGTAAGCTATCTTTTACACTGTAATATAAAACATGCATAAACAGTATGTTTATATCTCTTGAAACAAAAATATTTTTGCAAAGTGTGCAGTTCTTTCTAAGGGCCTATGAGACTGATTCTGATCTTTTGTATTCAACTCCTTTTTATCTCTTTTTTCTTTTTTAAAGAGCTTTCAACAGTGATCTTGACTCCTAAATTCACTTCACACCCACTGAAAGGTCACAATCTACAGTTTGAAAAACTATGGACGAAGCAGAGGGCCCAGAACTCACCTCTGGGACCAGAACAGCACGTTCCTTCCTGACTTGGCTTCTCTCTGCTCTCACTCTAGCACCTCCAAGCCTGAAACATTAACTGCCAGCTTCTCAATTAACAACATGGGCAGCTCTGAATCATAGCTGCAGGCAAACCTCAAGCACACAGACACCCAAGGACGGCTCTAGGTATCAGCCAGCTGTCAACAGGGCTCAAGAAGCATCTGACAGTACAAAGCACCTACAAACACCAGGGCCTCTCCTCGCTCCAACCCGGGCTCCCTCTAGCTGGCCTTCTCTCCAATCTCAAGAGTGGAGGCTGCACCCCAGTTTTGCTGAAGTTGTCTTTTTACTCTACATACTTTGCTGTATTATATAACCCCTTTCACTGCAGTCTCTGTGTTCTTTAATTCACTACCCAAAAGGGTATTACATTACCTCTTTCACCAGGACTTTATGTGTGTTCCATCAAATCTTAATTCACCATCAAGACTTTCATCCTGACCACTTTTCCCAAACAGCTCCTCCACTACTCTCACCTCCAGCCCCACAGAGATTCCCACAAGAGCATTACAACCATTCAAAAAAGGTCAATCACAGCAAGCCTTCCAAGAGAAAGTGCCGTGATGAACCCTAATCTGGAGTGAGAGGGAGAAGAGTCACAGGGGGAAAAAAGAAAAAAAAATAGACTGAAGACAAGCGTTGTTCCTGCCATCAAACTCAGAAGCTGCACTCAATATTTATAATAAGCATTATACATTTTTAATGTATTTACTGTGTATTAAATACATATTTTATGTATTTAAAACAAACATTACCCAAATAATAGTCAAAGTACAGGTAAAGTGCCCAGTCTTCTGGAGGATAAGGATCGAGAGCCTACATGGCAGTGATTTTCAAACTTATTTTGATAGCGGAATCCTAGCAAGTTATAATGTTCTAGGAGGAACTTCTTAAAATGCTAACCCGTTAAATAGAAACAAAGCAATAATGTTGTGCTAAACTACTTTATGCTAGATTCTAAGCAGTGACAGATGTCAAACCTTAAAGCTGAGAAAAGTCTATCCAATAACCTAATCTGCTCTACACACTGTAAAGACCATCACTCAAATGTTACAGCCCATACACATTCGCCCACCTCCCAGAATCAGAAGTAGGATGGGGTTCCCAAAAGAGAAGAGGCAGAAGAGAACAGCATGTATGATGGACAGTGTACTGGAGGGGAGACTTATAAATCAGCCCAAGAAAAGCAAAAGACAAGTAGGCGCAAACACATGATGGCAGGTCTTCCTGACCCACTTAGCACATGAAGTAATCAGACAGCCCTTGCAAATATACAGCCCTTGCAAATAACCACTTGCCTGCGGACAGTATGTGAATCCAGCTGCTCGAGAACATACTGAGGACAGCTGAGCTTTAAAGACCAGGATTACTAGCCAGATAGAGACTGGTGAAACCCCTGAGGCTATGGTCCCTTGTCACGCTTCAGGCCTGGAACTAGACTCACTCCCTATCTCAGCCAAACAACAGACAGGCCTATGAGCTGAATGTTACATCAGGAAGATAGAAAAATCAACCATGGTACATCAGAAGGGCAGCCTTTGTGCGGTGAGAAAACTCAGGAAAGGAAGACACAGGGAAAGGATAGCCACAGGAGGAAGTAGGAAGGGAGATTGCACCTGGTGATTGTAGTCAGCGTCATGGAACAAAATGTCTGTGAATTGTTGAACAGAAAATGAATCTGCTCTATAAAATTTTACCCAAATCACAATAAAAAGTTAAAAAAAAGAAATGCACCTCCAGTAACTCCACCCTAAAGTGTATCACTGAAAAAAATCATATTTTCAATAGAAACATCTTGATCAGTAAATAAATAACAGATATGATAATATGCATAAAAGAAGATACACATAAAAAGAAAATACAGAGTCTGGGAAAAAAAATCTTCAGGAAGGACATGCTAAGAGTCTAATCCCTAAAATATACAGAAAATTTCAACAGCTCAATAACAAAAAGACAAACAGACTAATTTAAAATGAGGAAGGGACATGGCAGACACTTCACCAAACAGGACATTCAGGTAACCAACAAACACATGAAAAGATGGTCATAATCATTAACCACTCAAAAAACTCACTGCCGTCGAGTCAATCCCGACTCACAGCAACCCCTCCTTGGGTTTCTGAGGCAGTATCTCTACGGAAGTAGATTGCCCAATCATCCTTCCAAGGAGTGGCTGATGGGTTTGAACCACCAGCCTTCACTAGTCACTGTTGTTGTTGTTATGTGCTGTCAAGTTAGACCTGACTCATAGCGACCCCTCCTTGGGTTTCTGAGGCAGTATCACTACGGAAGTAGATTGCCCCATCTTCCTGCAAATAAAACTACAATAAGATATTTTCTCAGCACTGATAAAGCAACATTAATAAAAAGAAAAAAAAAAAAACTGGCTAGGATGTGGGGCGACTGGAATCCCTATTTACTGCTGGTGGGATTGTAAAATGGTGCAACCACTATGGAAACAGTATAGCTCTTCCTCAAAAGACTAGAACTGGAATGACCTTATGATCCAGCAATCCTACTTCTAAGTATTTATCCTCCAGATCTAATGGAACTGACACGAACAGACATAAGCACACCCATGTTCACTGCAGCACTATTTACAATAGCAAAAAGATGAAAACAACTTTAGGTGCTCATCGGTGAATGAATGGATAAACAAAATGTGGTACATACACATAATCTAATAGTATGCAGCCATAAAGAATGACGAGTTCTCATAATGGAAGGTGGATGAATCTAGAGAACATTATATTAATGAAATAAGTTAATTACAAAAGGACAAATACTGGTATGATCTCACTATTACAAAAAGACAAGTATAAGTAAACACACTGAAACCAAAGGCTCAGAGAAGAAACTAGTCTATAGGACCAACAGTGTACATGAACCATGACCTCATCTACCCTGAGACCAGAAAAACTAGATGGTAACCTAGCTAACACTAAAGACCATTCTGATCAGGAACACAGTAGATGGATCCTGATAGCGTGGAAGCAAAATGTGGAACAGATTGCTCTGAGATACTCCCTAAACCAAAACTTTTAGCTAAGAAACAGGATGGCTCATAAAATAAAAGCTGTCAGCCCCAATGGTCCTTTACAAATCATCTATATAAGACCAAATGGTCAACAATTAGTCTAAAGCAAAGATGAAAAGACAAGGGGAGGGAAACTATGTTACTGGAAACAAGCGACCCAAATGGAAATAATGAGAAAGTAACACACTGTGAAAAAGGTAACCAATAATGTTTCTGAGTATATTGTGTTCAGAATCACTGAACAATCTGTGTGAAAATTGTTAAATGGGGAACCTAATTTGCTGTGTACACTGTCAATGAAAACACAGTAAAGAATTTTTTTTAAAAGAAAGCAGATGTATGTTCACAGTAATGTAATCCACAACAGCCAAAAGGTGGAGACAATCTAAATACCCATCAGCAGATTAATGAATAATCAAAACATAATTTATAGAGTTCCGGCAAGATGGCGGATTAGGCAGAAGGATTGCACA
>NW_006921626.1:15362525-15368492 GCF_000298275.1 Orycteropus afer afer | reverse complement strand
TGTATGAAAAGTGAATTTACTCTGTAAATCTTCACCCAAATCCTAATAAAATAAATAAATAAATAAATAAATAAAATTATCTTTAACTCCTAGGAAAAGAGCACAGGTGTATTAGACATAACAGTTATTCAAAACCCCAATGAATAGTACAAGTGAAGCTCATGTTCTATAGATTCAAATGGACTTTAAAAGGCAGCAGCTCAGGCCGCAGCACCCTGTGGCCTGGGGGATCCAACAAATGAGATCCTAAAATGGCTGGTTCCAGGCGGTATTTAGCTGCTAAACAACTTCAGGGAAGAACTTCTATTCATGACCCAACCTCCTTCCTGCAGAAGTGATGAGATGGAGGCAAAAGAAGCTGATGCTGCAGCCACTGCCCGTAAGGTGGCCAGAGAACAGTAAAGCTGCCCCTCAAGGCAGGGCATCACCTGCACACTAACCCCTAGAGGTGAGCAGAAGCAGAGCTGGAATCCAGTAACTGGATCATCCGCCTGGTGGAAAACGTCAGGGAACAGGTGCAGCAGTACTGCCACAGCTAACACAAAAGCAGCCACCACCAGCAGCTCCTAACACCCCCCTGGGGGCATCCCTGGGTCCTCACTATGCCCTCCCGAGGGCATGCCTGGGCCTCCACCAAGCTCCCAGGGTTACTCCTGCTCCACTGAGCTGGGGCGGGAGAGGTAGTGCAAGGTTACCTTACCTCCAAAGTTGGCCAGGCGGCCAATCCGAGTAACTGGCACCTTCCGTTCCCGAGCACGCTCACTGAGCTAAAGAAGAGAGAAGAGACCCCATGGCATCAGGAAACAGGGCACTCCCCACCCACAAAAGGAGCAGCTCTGCCTCAGCACACTCCCCACCAAGTGGGCTCCCATTCCTAACACCCCCAGACCATGCTATCCACCCAAGAGGAGCCCTAACAGAGCACCATGCAGGACTGCCCAGCCCCGCTCAAGCCTCCCTGATATACCATCTGTTTGTGGGGCTTGCCCTCAGGGCGGGCCTTGGCCTGCCGGGCCTTTTCGATGTCCTCTGCCGTGAGGCCCCCCATGGGGGACTGGTCCTGGTGGAAGAACCTTCGCTGAATGCCCATGACAGAGAATGGGTCTTGGTGCTCTGCAAAGAGCTTCCCATTCACCCTGCCCAGAGGGGAGGCGGCTTCACTGAAGTGCCTGCTGGCTACGTAGGCAGGAGCCGGGCCCTCTTTGCTGTGGGTCTGGTCCAGGGGCAGTGGCGATGAATGGTCAAGGGAGGAGGCGGTAGGGATATCTGCAGAGTCTCCTGTTGCTTGTGCCCCTGAGAACTGATCTGCCTCCAGGTTGTCGAAGCTCCCACCATAAGGCTCTTCCTGTTTGTCCTGACCCTGCAGGGAACAAATAGTGCTCAGAGGAGAAAAGGGGGGCAGTCCACCCCTCCCACTCTGCACAAGGCGACACCACTGCTGCTCCCTTAGCCTCTGAGGGCAGATACGATGCTGCTCCTGGCCCCGGAGCCAGGAGACCAGACTCCAGTCTTACTTCTGCAGGCTCTGCTGTATGGTCCCCCACAGCTAACCCAACACAACCAGTGAACCCTGTTGTAAGCCAAGCTGGGGCAGGTGAGATGAACTAATAGGGACTAAAAGTAAACTAAAGCCAAAGACCAGGGACAGTTAAAGGGAGACACGTGGACTGGGGATCCCAGCACACACTCCAGGCAGGCACCATACAGCAGACACTCCTTTCCACTGTGGCACTCAGAAAGACTCTCACAGGACAGCTTATCACATCAGGACCATGCCTGGCTGCCCAGGATCTCAGGGTACTGAGGACGACAGTGAGAGGTTGTTATAGGTTGAACTGTTTCCCAAAAATATATGTATTGAAGTCTTGGCCCCTTGTACCTGTGGATGTGATCGTATTTGGAAACAGGGTTTTCTATGTTATGTTAATTAGGCTATACCATTGTAGAGTGGGTTCTAAACCTAATCACTTCTAAGTTATAGAAAGAGCAGATCAGACACAGAGATACACACAAGGGAAGAGAGATAAAACAGATGCCATGCCATCTACAAGCCCAGGAACACCAGAAACTAAGGAGAGAGGCCACAGAAAGAATCCATACGGTTAAGACCCAGATTGGAAGCTCTGGTAGTGTAGTGCATAAGGCACTTGACTGCTAACCAGAAGGCTGGTGGTTCAAACCCACAGCCACTCCTCAGAAGGAAGGTTGGGCAATCTACTTCCATAGTGAGACCGCCTTGGAAACCCAAGGAGGGGTCACTATGACACAAGACCCAGATTTGGACTTTTAGCCTCCAAAACAGTGAGAAAATAAATTTATGTCTTTAAAGCCATCCACATGTGGTATTTGTTTTGTTATGGTCACTTTAGGAACCAACACGAGGGGTGTACCATTCTTTCTTTCTAATAGTCACTGAGGTCTCACTCTTGAACCCTCAATGACCTTGACTGAGTTTGCTGGCCCTCTCTGCTACCTCCTCATCTGAAAACAGGGCTCCCTAGTCACAGAGTTATGTGGGACCAGAGAGGATGACCTATCTGAGCCAGGGAAACAGTGCCAAAGAGGCTATAATTAGAAGAGTGTAGATTTCTGAAGAGAGGTCACTGGCCTGGACTCACTGATTCACTGATAGGTCCCAATGCCCACAGTGACCCTGTACTGTACTATGTGCTGCCACAGGTCACACAAACACAGCAGGACCCACTCACTCAGCTATAAATGCATCATGGAATCTGAGCAGATAAAGACTTGCCATCTGTGGGAAAAGAGAGACTAGCTGTCACTCTCATTTCACAAATAGGAAACTGAGGCTGAGCAAGCTGAAGTAATTAGGTCAAGGCCTAAGCCTGCAAATGGCAAAGCAGGGATCAGATCCGAGGCTGGACCTGCTGGCAACTGCAAAGGTGCCTGACTGTACTTTTCTCTGAGCAGGAACAAAACATATTTTGATCTGTTGGGTATCTCTCAAGACCTGCAGGGTAACCCTGGAATGAGGAAGTCTAGGGTGGGGTCATGTGAACCACTGGCAGGGCCCCTCTGCTCTGTACTACCCATGACAGCCACCTGGCTCCACAGAACCATCACCTAGTGATATGGCTATGACACTCCATGGACTCAAATACTTGAAGACCTCGAGTGAGACAGGTCCCTGGAGTTGTATGACACTCCACTCCCTTAGGAAGAGGGGAGGCAGTGATACTGTAAATGTTTAGGGAATGAGTGGAAGCAAACTGGAAACCATCACACTGCTCATGTGCTTCCTTCACGGTGCTGATCATCACCCCAAATGAGTGACTGCTAGGGATCAGTCCTTCCCAGGCCCCCCAGAGGCCTGGGCCTGCACAAGCAGCGGGGAGGGAAGAAGAGGGAAGGGAGTCTGGGCAACAGGCCCCTCTGGCCTCTCAGGGAGGAGAGCTGCCCATGGCCCAGCACACTGTCTCGCTTCTGGGCAGCCCCAGATGAGCTAGGCAGTCTCATTTCCTGAGTTTTCCATAGGCAAAGCCCCCAACAGGAAGGCAATGGTTCTTTATTAGCAAAGGCATCAAATGAGGCAGCCATGGCTATAACCCATCCCCGGAGACGAAGGGTAAGATCAGAGGTCTGAGATCAGTCTCGTCATTTAATAACCACAATCATCAAACTGCTTAGACTCAGTTTCCTCCTCTGAGAAATGGGTAGGAGCATCTGGCCCTGCCCCTGCCAGGGCAGAGGAGACACATGGATGAGAGAACAGAAGTGAAGACTTCCAGAAACGAAAGCAAGCTCTTCATTGCCACTAACCCCTCAGAAAGCAGCCCCATGATAGGGACCAAAAAAAAAAAAAAAACAAACCTCACTGACATCGAGTCAATTCTGACTCACAGCAACCCACACTGGGTTTCCAAGGCTATAAATCTTTACAGAAGTAGGCTGCCACATCTTCCTTCCACAGAGCGGCTGGTGGCTTTGAACCACCAACCCTCTGGTTAACAGTCAAATGCCTTAAGGCACTAAACCACCAGAGCTCCTTTGATAGGGAGGGGCCTAGAAATCCTAAACTGGGATTGACCAGAGACCTGAGGATATGATGCTTAGAGAAGTATTTAAGTCTTTGTCTAGAAGGTTAGCCAACCACAGAACAGAAAGGGAAGGTGTGAGGAGGAAAGGGCACCCCCCTGTAAAGCAACTCCCAGCATACACACACACACACACAGAGATACACATACACAGAAACACACACAGACACACATGCAAAGACCCACAAACACGTGCACATACACACACACCCGCTTATCCCCATGGGCTATCAGGAAAGTTGTTGGCAACTACACAGGGTGACACTCAGGTGACAGTGCCCTGCTACAGCAATCCCTGTTCACTATCACCTCTCTAGCATTCTTTGGGCTTAAAACTTTTCCTATGGATGGCAACATGTAGAAGCTTTCTGGATCATGATACAAAAGGCAACACTGTCTCCTAGTCAGCAGCAAGGACAAGAGGAGGCCAGACATGAAGGGGCCCTTGGTAGGACTGTGTCAGCTGCCACCTGGGAAAGAGTAGAGCCCCAAGCTAGTGTCCAGATATCCTCAGCAAGACAAAGGAGAATAACGGGGCCCATTTTCAGCCAAGAAGACATAACAGGAACAGTCTGGGAAGCCCGGCCCAGGCTGATGAACACATGGGTTCCTATGAGTAGCTCAATGTTGAGAATGAGATGTCGACAACCCAAAACGCACAGAAGGTAGAAGAGAAGCTAGATGACTGCGACCTTTTAAAAATTAAATTCTTATGCTCATCGAAAGACTTAGTCAAAAGGGCAAAAAGAGAAACTACAGATTGGGAGAAAATATTTGCCTGTGACATACATGATAAAGGACTTATCTTCAAGATCTATATAGAAAACTTCAACACCTCAACATCAAAAAGACAAACAGGAGTTCCGGTAAGATGGCAGACTAGGCAGAAGGACTGCACAGACCCTCTTCAACAAAGATAAGAGGAACCAATTAACACAGAAGATAATCCTGGACCCCTGAAGAATACAGAGATACACACACAGTGTTTCTGTGTATGTGTATCTCTGTGTGTATCTCTATATTCTTCAGTGGAAGAATATATATAGAAGTGGATAAAACCCCAACTAACAGAAGAATTTGCATGAAAATACCAAAAGGAGACATATGGAGCTGCGGTCTGGCAGTGACCCTGAGTGATACTGATGGCACGGCACAGACAGCTTGGAGATTGCCGAGTCTGGTAGGACCTAAGAATTAACCTAAAAATCAGCCCTGCTAGCCAAGGACTGCTCTGGTGGCTGGTGAATAAAAGGAGAAGCAACGAAGAGAAGGGCGGGCTGAGCTGTACGTTTTCGCCTGTCCGGAGGGCGCCGACATCTTGAATGTTTACAAGCAGCTTGACCATTTTGGATATTTAAAGACATAGTACTCTCCCAAATTCCAGGGGCTTAAGAACAGGTTCTGTTTGCCAATATCCCCAAGGACACTCCAGACCTGGATGATTGAAAACGTGCGATATTCCCCTTGTTACTCTTATACCCCACAGCCCTTGGTGAACGGAGGTGCGGCCATCCCCCACTCCCACCCACCTTCTGGGCCTGCAGGAACTCCATCCCACTCTGTGTACTCTGACAGAGCCTGGGTACACTGCCCTGCACTCCCCAGATTTTTTTATTTTTCTTTTCTTGCTTTTCTCTTTCTTTTTTCTGGTTTTTAGTTTGCTTATTTTTGTCTGTCTCAAAATGAATATTATTATTAATACTCTTGTCCTTTTTACTATTATTCTTTATTCTTCCCCTCCAAAGTCCTATCCTAGTTTTCAGCTTTTTTCTTTTTCCCTGTTCCTGGTTGCAATTTTTTTTTGTTTGTTTGTTTCTTCTCTTCTCGTGGTTCACCCATTCCTTGTTTTTCTTTTTGTATTTTTCTCATTTTTTTCTTCATTATTCTCCTTTTCTACATTTTTTATCTTAGT
>NW_006921626.1:15334184-15351640 GCF_000298275.1 Orycteropus afer afer | reverse complement strand
AAAAAAAAAAAAAAAAGATAAGGAATGGTTTGCTTAACGAAGGGAACTCATTTTGTAGGTTACCAGAGTGGGGAGGGAAGGGAAGGGAATAATTTCTGTCTAGTTGAGGGCCACATGCTGACGTGGATAAGGGGAGGGATAGTATGGAAAGAGTCTGTGACCACCATGATAACATTAGGGAAAGCGAGGACATCAAATTGTACACATAAGATATAGACGACAGAGGCTAATATCAGTATATCCACAATACTGCATAACCATTAACACCAAACACCAGGCTACAGATAAACACAAACATCTGAGGAGACCAAATGGGGTCAGTGAACAGGAGTATACTCTAGACCAAGGATAGATTCAATGGAGGCTAATCATGCAGACACCAGTGATACAAAATACCTGTAATCCTTACAGAAACAACAGAAGACAGACATGCAACTATCGCTCACAGACAGCCAGACACTGTGGGAGAGAGAACCAACAGATCTATTGACTCAGGACCATAGAACTGGGGGACATTAGACTCAATTGGCACAACAAAATACATAAAAATCTTGCTCCACAACCTACATTGGTGAGTACCAACTGGGGTCTTAAAAGCTTTCAAATGTCCATCTAAGATGCAGCTAATGGTCTCATATCAATAGAAGCAAAGAAGAGTGCAAAAAAACAAGGGCATTTGGACGCAAGCAGCCTTAGGACATGATGGACCTCGAGACCAGAAGAACTAGATGATGCCCGACTACCAATGCCAACCACTCTGGAAAGGATCAAAACTGGAGATCCTGGATAGAGTGGGAGAAAAAACATGGAACAAAATCCAAAAACACAATAATGACCAGAATTACTGGTCGGACAGAGTCTGGTGGGACCCCTAATACTATGGCCCTGGGATACATTCTGGGCCTGGAATAAAACTCACTCCCAGGAGCTGGCTCTCAGCCCAATAATAAACAAGATGTACATGCAGACCACTCAACCCAGGGTGACGCACCCACATACTCCACGGAAATGCACCCCTTGACACAATCAACCATGGGGCACCAGAGGGACAACATTCGCACAAAGGAAATGCAGGACACACAGGAGTGCATAACTATGAAGGGCATGGGGGTGGTTACTGGGAAGGGAAGGGAGGAGAGTGGGTTAGGGTTGGGGATGGTAATTGGTGAGTGAAACCAAATTTACATGAAATGTTGAATGTAAAACAAACTATGCTCTGTAAATTTTCACCTAAAGCACAATAAAAGAGAGAAAGAGAGAATGAGATGTCTAATAAAACATGTATTTTCCAGACTGGCCATGCCCTGGCCCAGCCCACATTGGGGTGGGGGGTCAAAAATACCACCCCAACAAAAACATTAACATTAACCAGATAAACTAAGGAGAGGTTTTTAGTCTTCTAACAAAATTGCTTCACTGAAGGATACATAACAGAGTTGTTTTACCAGCCCTCCACAAAAATACAGATGATTGTTACTTATTTCTTTATGGGTTGGTTATTTATTTATTTTTAATTTTCCAAAATGTTAAAGGCTTCTCTTCAGTACCTTCAAGATCCAGGAACTCAACCTGTGCCAGATCTGTCAAGATCACTAGGAACCCCCTGCAGGACAGAGCCTAGGTCCTGTCCCCCATGCCATGCCTTGGACCTGGCATCATAGATGCTCAGCAGGTACTGGTGAACCACTAATATCAGGAACAGGGGTTGTGGTGGTTATGTTTGTGTGTCAACTTGGCTGGGCCTGGTTGAGTGGCTGGGCAGCTGGATGTAGTATTCCCCATGATGAGACTGGTAATCAACTCCATGGTGGAATCTACTGGTAGCAGCTGAGTAGCTGTCTTAGGTATGTGATCTGCTTCCCGTATATAAGAAACAACTTTGGGAATGGTCTTCTAGCCTATGGCATGCTTGGACCCTGCATGTAGCCGTGTCGTTGCTCAGCAGCCTGCTATGCTCTGCCAACCTTGGGACTTACAATGGACTTAAGTCAATGGCCTTCCATGTGGTAACATCAGGACTGTGCCTTTTTTACTTGTCAACCTTAGGGTTTCTCAGCCTCAGCAGCCAGCAGCTGTCTGAGTGAAGAAATGCCTCTAGCTTCAGTGGGCCAGGAGCAGGAGGCCGAGCTGGACGCCAAGGTTGAGGGGCTTTCACCCAGCCCCTAGAGCCTGGCACTTTGAACTTGGACTTAAAGCCTCCAAATTTTAAGAATAAACTCCTGTTTGTTAAGACCATCCCATTTGCAGTATAGTCTTGTAAGAGCGGCACTAGGTAACCAGAACTGGGGTGCTGGACTCGTGGTCCTGGGAGTTCTTCCCAGCTCTGTGATGCATGCTATAACTAAAACAAAATGAATCACAGCATTACACAAGAGGCCTTCATTGGCCAAGTAGGAAAGCCCACTGCACTGACTGGTGGGCTCCTTACCCAGGCCACAAGCAAGACCAGTCACATGGCTGTAGTTCCTGTTCACAGCCCTGGTCTCACTGAGAGCTCCAAGCCTCCTCTTACCAGAACTCCTCCCACAGCCTAGGTGGCCTCCTTACCTGCACACTCCCAAAGACCACACTAAACTGCTCCGTAGCTGTGGACTGCAGGGCCCTGGCCGCCATGACAAGCTCCCCACCGAGGCCCAAGTGCTGCAGGTGGGTGTCCAGGGCTGCCTGGGTCAGCTTAACAAGGCCTTTGATCACCATGATGGCATCTCCCAACATGGCAGCCATTCTTCAGTGCTGGAAGAGAGAAGGCAAAGGTCACACAGCTATTCCCGTAGACTGCTTTTCCTCAACTCCCCTCTGATCCAGGCAGACCAAGAGAAAAAAAGGAGGGTCCAGTGGACTCTAGGATGACCCCCAACACTCCTGGGAAATAGGGACACAGTAAAAGATTCCCGATTCAACCAAGCAGTCAATGCACTGTGTACCAGGCACTGTGCTCACCCTGCCCACACATCCCTTCAACTGGGCCGCACAACAGCCGTATGCGGCATAGGGAGATAATGAGATACGCCCGAGGCTCACAGCTACCAAGCAGCAGAACCAGGACTTGACCAGATGCACTGACCCCTAGTCCACTGCTCGTTCTTCTGCACCCAAACTGTATGCTGGCAGAGCATTCTAGCTTCTGAAGATGCTTCCTGAATGAGGAGGGGACTGCTCATGGTAGCAGTGCGCCAACCCAAGTTCTTCAGTGGCAAGGGCTGCCGACCCCTTCCCAATGACAATCAGAGTGTGGCCTCTAACAGCCACTACAGACTAAGGGACAATCAGCGCCCCCTTCCTCCTACCACCCTCAGGCTCAATTATTCACCAAGTCAATGTTCCTCCCATCTTCAGGCTCAAGTATTTACCAAGTCAATGTTTTTGAAACAGCAGCCCAGACACAAAGTGCAATCAATTAGGAAGATCCCAACCAGCAGCAGAAATAAACAACATGATATTTAATAAAAAAGGAAGTGTCAGAGTGCACCATGGGTAGTTTAGTGAAAGAGTTTTGTGTGTGTGCACACACACGCATGTGCACATGCACTTCTCACTCTCTACTGGGTCACAATGTAAAATGTATTTCTTAATGTAGGTCAGGGTCAAAAATGTATGAAAGCTGCTGTACACAGAAGTATCTCACAGAACAGGGCATGTGTTGTCAACCAAAAAGTATTTAGTAAGCTATTAGGTAGAGGATTGAGACAAGGTCTGTTAACACATTGGAGACTAAAGTAAAACTCCTCAAAAAGAAAAGGAACAGCAGGAGCCCCTCAGAATTATCACAGGAGCACTCTGGCTGGAAGTCTTTAGATCAGTTTAGCAGGGAAGATGGCATCTGATGTAAGTCTCTGAAGTAATTAAGATGGAGAAGATAGAGGTGTGGAAGGCACTTCAGGCAGGGAACCAGCACGCACAAACACCTAAAGACTGAGAAGCGCCAGTGCACCCTGGAGGCAGGGCGTAGGACAGCAGCAGGGAGGATTCCATCACACTCACTAACAGACCACAGGGAGGGAACATTCACATAAGAGCACTAACAAGGGTCCTTAACCAGCACTTGGGGATTTCAGCCTACCCTTCATGCAGAAGCAGCCCCAGCCCAGTCCAGGGACTCCTAGGCATGGGGCACAGCTTCTCTGAGAAACTACTTTCTCAAATGGAATTGTAGTGATAGTTAGGGAAACCCACCAATGCACAGATACCCGGGAAGCTGAGGTGACCTGTTATACCCCATCCTCAGACAGAATCATCTTCTCCAACATGGTAACAGCTACCAGGCACCAGGTTTAAGTAAGTTCCTTCCATATACTATTTTAATCTTCATAAAATGACATGAGATACAGTTATTATTACCTCATTTTACAACAGAGAAAACCAAAGCCAG
Organism: Orycteropus afer afer; assembly: GCF_000298275.1. Lineage (NCBI taxonomy): Eukaryota > Metazoa > Chordata > Mammalia > Tubulidentata > Orycteropodidae > Orycteropus > Orycteropus afer. Next base: position 15,347,271 of record NW_006921626.1, on the reverse strand, counting down.
AAAGGTTGTCTAATTGGTCAAGGTCATTCACCTCCTGAATGGCTAGCCCAGGGTCCCATCCCTGCTCTTGCCTGCTCTATACCAACCACACCAGGTTATCTCCCCAAACCCTTGGCCCACTGACTCCAAGGCACCTCTGCAAGGATGGGCACTGCTCAGGCACAAATGGACCACCTACACCCTAATCAAAGCCAGTGAGGTTTTTGGAAGGTGATCATACCCTTGAGAGACACACAGATGAGAAGGGGAGCAGGGCCTGGCCTATCGCCTGATGCCATTTCACACCCTGGACCCACTCCAGGCTCCCGCACTTTATGGTAATAACAAGGGCAAGCCTCACAGATTAAGACCAGGAAGAGATGAAGTAATAGGAACTCAAAGATGGCTAGTGCCGTCTCTCAAAAACTCCCCAGGCCCCTAACCCCACTCCCAACATACAGTGAGATTTTAGTTACCACCCTCGAGTATAAGGAAGAAGAGGCACCCACAAGGTCCACTAGACCCTGGTGAGAGAGAAAGGTTTGAAAAACAAATCAGAGATGTCAATGGTGGAAGCAGGGGCTCCAGTCTCATCAGTTCAGAAGGGCCATTGCTGGTGGCTGCCAGGCCTTCCCTCTCATCCACCGCCCCAGTGACCCTGTAAACAGCCCTTCCTCTTGCCTCTGCACTCGCCTCTAAATCCAACCTAGAAAACATGACAGGAGCCCCCATGATTCCAACCTCATCTACTAAATGATGCCAAATCTTCCTCAGAACTAGGAACAAATAATAATAAACCAAAACCAAACCACTGCTTTCAAGTTGCTTGCTAAGGCTGGAAATCTTTACAGATGCAGACTGCCTCATCTTTCTTCCACAGAGTAGCTGGTGGTTTTGAACCACTTACCTTTTGCTTAACAGCCAAACGCCTTAACCAGTACACCACCAGAGCTCTTGCCCACTACACAACAACAACAACAAAAAAAAAAACACTGCCACTGAGTAGATTCCACCTCATAACAACCCCCATTGGGTTTCCAAGGCAGTAAATCTTCATGGAAGTATATTGCCTCACCTTCCTTCCGTGGAGTAGCTGGTGGGTTTGAACCACCACCCTTCCGGTTAGCTGTCAAATGCCTTAGGCACTATACTACCAAAGCTCCTTCCTGCCCAGTACACCAGTAGGGATTAAACTTTCAAAATTCATTTAAGGTTCTGCATGCTGTGGTAGTCCAGAACGCACCAGAGTCTAATCCTAACTTGTGGTTTCTAAGAATGGAGACACTGAACATGACTCACTTTAAAGAAAGAAGTATCTCTGTAACTGGCCAAAATCACATCTGCTTTATAATGACGTTTTAAAAGAAAGGGAGGGGGGAAGAAAAAACCCTGCCTATTCTTGAGGAAAGAATGTAAGTAAACTGAGCAAAAATATTTTACAAGGGAATTATAAGTAATCATTGTTTCTTTCAGTATTTTCTCAATTGTCTGTTCCTAACAGAGCAAATAAGGAGTTCTGGTGGTGTAGTGGGTAAGGCGGGAGCTCTGGTAGCATAGTGGCTAAGACACTTGCCTGCTAACCAGACAGCTGGCAGTTCAAACCCACCAGCCACTCCTTGGAAGGAAGGTTGGGCAATCCTACTTCCGTAGTGATACTGCCTCGGAAACCCAAGGAGGGGTCACTATGAGTCGGGTTTGACTCGACGGCACATAACAACAATAACAAGTGGGTAAGGCATTTGAATGCTAACCAGAAGGTCTGGGGTTCAAACTCATCAGCTGCTCCACAGAAGGATGATGGGGCAATCTGCTTCCCTAAAGATTTACAGCCTTGGGCGTTGCTTTGAGTTAATCAACTCAATGACAGTGAGTTTGGTTTTGTTTGTTTGTTTAATAGTGCACATATCTTTTCAAAATGGCAAAATCTTTAAAAAGTATAAAAATTTTTTCATCTTTCTTTCCACCCCAACAGCTGAGTCATGCATAACCAAAGAACTCCAAAACCCCTCCAGGTTCACCCCTGGGAAGTAGGCACCCAGATCTGGGAGGTAAGACTGATGGCAACTCCTCTAGAAGGAAGGTCTCATTCATGTGAAAAGAACATCACAGAAATGCACACTCCTGCTTGGGAGGCAAAACCTGTTTTTCTTGAATCAAAAATGATGCTAATAAACACACAATTTGTCACCTGTAAGCAGACTCACAAGTGGATGAATATTTTTAAACCACAGCCTGACCATGCCCCTTTTACAAACAGTATTCATTTAACTTGCAGGCACTGTTCCCAGGCACCTGCCTCAATGCTGCAAAGTGAACTGTTCACACCATCATCAACACCAACCAACCAACCAACCAACCAACCAAACAAACCCAAACTCACTGCCTTTGAGTCAATTCCGACTCATAGCAACCCCTCCTAGGGTTTCCAAGGCAGTATCTCTACGGATGTAGATTGTCCACCCATCCTTCCGAGGAGCAGCTGGTGGGTTTGAACTCTCAGCCTTCTGGTTAGCAGTCAAATGCCTTAGGCACTATACCACCAGAGCCTCAGCACCACTTTTTTGCAAAGAGCAAAAAGGAAGATTTTCGAAAACTAAACCTCAAAAATCCTGTTTCTAATGCATTAGAATCCCAATGTGACTCATAATTCAACTATCCCAAAATTTTGCTACACACTCCCTCCACAAACACACCAGGAACCAAGTACTTGGCTACACCAGGAGGTATTGTCATTGTGATTTAAAATAAATAAAAGCAAAAGCGTCCAAAGCATGTTTAATATACAAATGAAACTACCACCACCCATGATTTACCTCCAAGTACTAAAGCACTCACTGGAATCAACACACCACACCACACCCACTTCATCCTGCTGGTTCTTGAGCAGGTTTTCGGAACCTCACCTGTGAACAACACAGTAATGGAGCTGCAGGCTGTTTGCCTACTTGGCAGTGTCCCCCCGGAAGGCCTCAGTGCCTGCCCACTCTGTTCTGGGGGAAAGCCCAAGGTGCTGGGGAACAAAAATGAATAAAGAGGTGGGGTGGAGGACATGCATTCACAGTTAGAAGCACCACTCCTCGGAAGGAAGGTTGGGCAATCTACTTCCATAGTGATACTGCCTCGGCAACACAAGGAGGGGACGCTATGAGTTGGGGGCCGACTTGACGGCACATAACAACAACACTAGATATTAAGGTGGATGTCACTAAGGCATGTGACTACTAACCAGAAGGCTGGTGGTTCAAACCCACCAGCCACTCCTCAGAAGGTAAGGTTGGGCAATTTACTTCCGTAGAGATTCCGCCTCGGAAACCCAAGGAGAGGTCGCTATGAGTGGGATCCAACTCCACGGCAGTGAGTTTGGTTTTGGATTCAAGCCAAGGTCTTTCTGATTGCATCATCTGCACACAAAAGTTGGATAATGAAAAAGGAAGACAAGAAAAATTGGTATGTATGAACTGTGGTGTTGCAAATAATATAGAATATGTCACAGGCTGCCAAAAGAATGAACAAATCAATTAGAACAAATACAACCCGGATGTCCCATAAAAATGAGGATGGTGAGACTTCGACTCACTTCCTTTGGATCAGAAAAGACCAACCTCTAGAAAAGGACACTGTTTGGTAGAAGGTAAGCAAAAACGAGGAAAACCCTCTATCAGACACAAAAATACCATCATAAACATGGCACAGGACTGGGTAACCAAAAAAGCAAGCTACACAGAAAGCCCTTTGCCTGGGGAAGTATGTGTGTGAACCTGGCAGGCAGTCCTCAGGGAAAAGCCTTCCTGTGAGAAATACCACTTTACCCAGCTGCCTGCTGTGTGTACATCACCACTGGGGCCCCACAGGCACCTCAAGCTCAGCATGTCCCCAAATGACCTCACCACACCCCACCTTCCTAGGGTTCCCCAAGTGAGGAATGCTACCAACACCCAATTCTTCTTAACCCTCATGTCCCCTTAATCCAGGCTACCACCCTCCCTCCCAGATGACTGGGGCAGCACTATACTAGCCAATCTGCCTCCAGCCCTGCCCCCTCCAACTCCATCGCTGTGCTACTGCCAGAGCAATCAGTTTAAAAGGAAAATCTTATCAAATCACTCCCAGAAGGCTGGGAGGTAGGGAGGAGGAGGTTTCTCCTCCAAGATTCCCTAATCCCTAAAGGGTTCCAAAAACCTTCATGACCAAGTCTGCCCTGCATCCCCCACAGTACACTTGACATGGCGTCTCCACTAACTCTTATGTTCCATCCAGGCCATCTCAATTCCCAGAACCTACAAGGGTTCACTCCTGCAGCCTCTGCACATGGGCAATACCACCCTTTCCTTCTTGGGCCTCAACTTACCCATCTCCTGGGAAGCCTTCCCCAACATGCCCCAACCCAAAAGCCCCTCTGTGTCCTCCCTCAGAACACTGTCCACCCTCATCGTAGCAGTGACCACACTCTAAATCTGCCTGTGTACTTAGCTTTCTCCCCTAGTGGGCTGTCAGTTCCAGGGGGCCAAGAACCACATCTGTACTGCCCACCTCTGTATCTCCAGCACCTACCAGTGCTTGGTTCAGTACCAATACCAGTTACCATCCAGTCAACTCCAACTCATCACAACTGTCAGAGAAGTGTGCTCCACAGTTTTCAGACAAAGATCACCAGGCCTTTCTCCCAAAGTACTTCCAGGTGGCCTTAAATCTCCAACCTTTTGGTTAACGGCCAAACGCGTTAACCATTTGTACCACCCAGGGTCTCCATTTAGTACAGAGCAAGCAGATAATAAAGATTTGTTAAATGAAATAAACTCAGCTGGTCCCTCCCAAGTTTGGGAAAGCCTATCTCTGAGGCCGTCTCACATACAAGATCCAGGGTTTCTAACCCGTTCATTCCAGTTCAACCCCTGCTGAGAATCTGCATTTCTACCCCAAATATACTGAATCTCACTCTACATTTTAATAAAATGTATAAAAGAATCACCTGGGGATCTGTAAGAATCAGCTGGGAATCTTGTTAAAATGTAGTTTCTGATTCAGTATATTGGGGGTGGGGGGAGGTTTAAGTGGAATGAACTGGTTGGAAGTCTGGCCAGAATCAAAGGCCTCTTAGGAACCTGGTCAATGGCAGAGGTTCTCAGGCTTTAGTGCACATGAGATTCACCTGGAAAACTTGTTAAAACACAGATAGCTGGGCCCTACCCCCAGTGTTTCTGATCCTGTAGATCTGAAGTGGGGCCTGGAAAGCTGCATTTCTAGTAAGTTCCCAGGGCTGCTGATGCTGCTGGTCCCAGGCACTGGCTTTGAGAACCCGTTCTGGAAGAGGAGGAAGTGAGCTGCGGTAGCCCATGACTAAGGCCAGGCAGGAAGTCTGAACAGAAAGATCCTTCCCTCAAAGTCTCTACTGGCCCAGCCACCACCCCGGTCCAAATCTGGTTCACCCTTAAACAAAAACCTTCCACCTGTCTCTTCAAACCTTTCACCTGTCTCTTCAAACTTTCCACCTGTCTCTTCCTTTTCTACTATTCTCTCAAGGAACTGAAAAGGGAAATCAGAAATGAATGACATTAAAGACAATGAACCACAGGGTCAGCTACAAGGACATGTCAAGATTTTCCCTGGAATCACCGGGCAAAAAAGACTGTTTCATGGTCTCTAGGACAGCACATAACAACAACAACAACAACAACAGGAGGCCCCAGGAAGGGCAGAAGGCCAATCGCTAGCTCCCTCCCAGAAAACAAAAGGTTCTTGTCACTTTGGGGACAAGCAGTAACAAGTTCTAGCCTGCCTGGGCACTGAAAACTTCCCTTACATCCTTGAAAGTTTTTCTTTTATTATTAGAAAAAGGAAACACTAGTTAACTGCTTCCCCCAAGGACTCAGAAGCATGTATGTGTTGGAGACTTCCGAACCAACAACCTATGAGTGTCTGGCAGTTTGCCCTTCACCTCAGCCTTTAAAATCACACACCAAGGACCATCACTCAAATACTCAGCCAATTCCAGGCTTCTACCTAGTAAGGGTTGGACTCAGGGTCTCTATTAGCAGGTTCAGAAATATCCTAACATGCTATCAACGTTCAAAGGCAACTGAATACATGAAAAAGAACCTAGGAGAAGAGAGAGAAAAATTGGCCACATCCTTCCTGTCAGTCAGCCTGCACTTCGACCATGAAGGCCCCTTCTGTAGCCTACCCATGCCACTGTGCTCATAACTATCAAAGAATCCAGCCAATACCTTTTAAATCACCTTTCCTTTAAAAAGGGATGTGTGTGATGATGCAGTTACAGGAATGTAATTCACAACATTATCTAAAAATTGTTAGAGAAACAGTGGTATACCCTTAAGACAGAATACTATTCAGACATTTCAAATGACACTGTTAAATGAACTTATTAACAAATAAGAAAGTTTATTCATATTGCCACATGAAAACAAAACAAAAAAAAGCAGGTTACAAAACCTTTCTTTTGGTGACATCAAGCTCAACTGGCATAACATACTACACAAAACACTGTTCCACCTCCTACTGTGGCAAGTAGCAACTGGGATCTTAAAAGCATGCAAGCTGCCATCTAAATGCAACGATGGGTCTCTCCTCGTCCAGAGCCAAAAAGAATGAAGAAAACCAAAAATTCATGGAAACAATTAGTCCTAGTGACTGGTACACCACGTGATCTGTAGCCTATACGACTATGAGACCAGAAGAACTAGATGGTGCCCAGCTACTACTGTCAACCACTTGGAAGAGGATCTATGTAGGAGATTCTGGATAGACAGGGAGTACAATGTGGAACAAAACTCAAAATAATTGGGAAAATAAAAAGGGGGGGGGACCAGGTTTGCTGGTCCGATAGAGCCTGGTGGAACCACTGAGACTATGACCCCTAGCTGCCCTTCAGGTCTGGAATTGAACACACGCCTGTGGCTTCCAGCCAAACAATAGACAGGCAAATGAGTTGAATATTTACCTGAGGTAGATACACTCCTTAGAGAGAACAAGCATGGGAGAAAGAAGGGCTGCTTATGCACAGGGAGACAGATCAGGGGGCAGAAGTGCATGGAGGGATGAACACAGGGAGCAGGTAACTATTGGGAGGAAATAGGAGGGGAGATGTTGCATTGTGGTAAATTGTGGTCAATGTCATGAGACAAAGTATATATGAACTGCTGTATGGAAAGTGTATTTGCTCTGTAAATTTTCACCCAAATCACAACAAAAAGAAAAAAAAAAAAAAAAAAAAACCTTTTTTTTGGACAGGTTTTTGAACCAGTTCATTCCGGTTTGATCCTGCCCCACCTCCCGTTGGGAATTTGCAATTCCACCCCAGATATATTGAATCAAAATCTACATTTTTACAAGATCCTCAAGTGATTCTTATGTATGTGAAAGGATCTTGTTAAAATACAATTCTAATTCAGTGTCTCTGGGGTGAAAATTAAAATTTTCAGCAGGGGGTCAAACTGGAATGAACTGGTTTGAAGCCCTGCTTTTGGGTGGAGAGGGGAATGGATGGATAAATGGATAAATGACAGACTGAGAGAAAGACAGTGAGCATGCAGAACATTAAGAATGGTTTTTCCCTGGGTGGTGGGATGACTGTTTTTTTTCCTTTACTCTCTTTGTATTTTCTAAAATTTTCTTTAAAAAAAATGTACAATTTTATAGCAGAAAAAAAATCATGTATTTAAAATCTTCAATATTTTTTCTTAAAATGAAAAAAGTAAGCAATGCAAGCATCCATCTAGATGCAATGATGGGTCTCTCCTCATCCAGAGCAAAGAAGAATGAAGAAAACCAAAGACTCATGGAAACAATTAGTCCAAGCAACTGGTACAACATGTTATCCTGAGCCTATACAACTATAAGACCAGAAGAACTAGATGGTGCCTGGCTACCACTGTCAACCACTCAGAGGGAGATCTATGTAGGAGATGCTGGAAAGAGTGGGAAAACAATATGGATCAAAACTCAGAATCATTTTTTTTAAAAAAAGGACCAGGTTTGCTGGTCTGATAGAGCTTGATGGAACCACTGAGACTGGCTGCTAGCTGGCCTTCAGCTCTGGAATTGAACTCACTCCTGTGGTTTCCAGGCAAACAAAAGACAGGCATATGAGCTGAACATTTACACTCAGTAGACACGCTCCTTGGAGAAAATAATCATGAGAGAATAGAAGGGCTGTGTATGTACAGGGAGACAGCTCAGGGGGCAGGCATGCATGGGAGGGATGGACACAGGGAAGAGGTAACTATGGGGAGGAAGTGGGAGGGGAGCTGTTGCATTGTGCAAGATTGTAGTCAATGTCATGAGACAAAAAGTATGTGAACTGCTACATGGAAAGTAAATTTGCTGTATAAACTTTCACCCAGATCAAAATTAAAAAAAAAAAAAAAAAAAGTAAGCAAGCACACAAATGTTAAACTTGCTCCACATCCCTTAAGCACTTGTCCAGGGCAGAATGAGCAGAGGATTTAGAGACAGATCAGAATGCTACAATGCCTCTCCCTGCCCTTGTTTAACCACTGTCCTTCATCAGAAGACAGTTGCCCCTAACAGGCCACCAGGCAGACAGAACATGGCCACCCCACTTTGGGAACTCAACTGCTCTTCTCAGGAGGGTAGTGAGAAAATCACTTGGCACATGCAGACAGCAAGTCTGCCAGCTTTGCCTAACGTTGGCCCCTTAGTTAGAGAATAGAATTAATTAATAAGCTTTTTCCCCCCAAAAAAAAAATCAGAATCTTAGTTTATATAAGTGTAGTTGTTGTTAGGTGCTGTCAAGTCAGTTCCAACTCATAGCGTCCATATGTACAACAGAATGAAACACTGCCAGTCCTGTGTCACTCTCATAATCACTGCTACGTTTGAACCTACTCTCGCAGCCACCACATCAATCCATCTCATTAAGCATCTTCCTCTTTTTTGCTGACCCTCTATTTTACTAAGCAGTATGTCCTTCTCCCAGGGATTGGTCTCTTCTGATAACATGTACTTGAAACAAAGTCTCACCACCCTCCCTTCTAAAGAGCATTCTGGCTGTACTTCTTCCAAGACAAATTTGTTTGTTGTTCCAACAGTCCAAGGTATATTCAATATTCTTTGCCAACACCATAATTCAAAGCCATCAATTCTTCTCTGGTCTTCCTTATTCACTGTCCAGCTTTCACATGCATATGAGGTGACTGGAAATACCATGGCTTGGGGTCAAGTGCACCTTTGTGCTCAAAGTGATATCTTTGCTTTTCAACATTTTAGAGGTCTTTTGCAGCAGATTTGCCCAATGTTGCCAATCAAACATTATTTGATTTCTTGACCACTGACTGCTTCCTTGAGCACTGACCGGATCCAAGTAAAATGAAATCCTTGACAATTTCAATATTTTCTCCATATATCATGATATTGCTTACTGGTTCAGTTATGAAGATTTTTGTTTTCTCTGTCTTGAAGTGTAATCTATACTGAAGGCTGGAGTCTTTGATCTTCATCAGTAAGTCCTCTTCCCTTTCAGCAAACAAGATCTTGTCATCTGCATATAGCAGGTTGTTAATGAGTCTTACTCCAATCCTGATGCCACACTCTTCATAAATCCATTTTCTGGGATTATTTGTTCAGCATACAGATTGAATAAGCATGATGAAAGGATACAACCTTGATGCACCCTTTTCTTGATTTTAAACCATGCAGTATCCCATTGTTCTGTTCAAACAACTGCCTCTTGGTCTATGTAGAGTAGTGACCACATTTTCTGAACAAAAAATTAAGATGTAATATGACAAATGCTCTACAGGGATAGAGGTCATCAAGCTACAGACCTCAGGCCAAATTCAACCTTGACATTTGTTTCTGTAAATAAAGTTTTATTTACAATACAGCCATGAACACAGCCATGTTCATTCACTTTTTTTCTTTTCAGCTACAACAACAGAGGTGAACAGTTGCAAGAGAGGCCTACGGTCCACAAAGCCTAAAATATTCTAAAATATTTACTATCTGGCCCTTTACAAGGAGCCCTGGTGGCACAGTGGTTAAAATGTTCATCTGCTAACCAAAAGGTTGGCAGTTCAAACCCACCAGTCTCTCCATGGGAGAATGATGTGGCAGTTTCAATAAAGTTTACAGTGTTGGAAACCCTATGGGGCAGTTCTACACTGTCCTACAGGGTCTCTATGAGTCAGAATCAACTTGACAGAAGTGGACTCTGGGGGCTGGCCTTTTCCAAAAAAAGCTTATCACTCCCTACTTTAATAAAGTATAATATAACCATAAATTACGGATTTGGGAAATCTAGAAAGGTCAGTCACCAGAATTACATCAGAGCAGCCCAATAAGGTTGGTGCTGAGGCAAGGACCCCATTACAGCTCTGCTCCTGGGAGATGGATTCACCTCACAGACACAGAGCTGCCTAGCACCCAGGAAGGCCACCAAGCTGGAATCAGGTAAGGGAGGGGTTGTGAAGACAATCTTTCCTGGATCACCCAGCACAGGGCGGCCTTTAACTGCTGCTCATGAAGTCCTCAGGTATGGGGGAGAGGGGTACATGCCAGACACCAACTTCCTGTAAATATCTTCTTTCTCCCACTGCTGTAGAAGCTTACAACCGTGACCACTGTCACCTACAGTCCCTCTCTTCACCCTATGCTGACAAGTACCAGTGTCAGTTCAAGGTTTGCACTTGAGCCAATAGAAACCCATCCACTATCTACTCATTCCTTTCCCTTCAGAGGCCCCCTAACAAGAGCTCCCTCATTATGCAAGCACTGAGACATCTGTATGTGTGTTAGCATAGGGATGTCAGTCAGAAGAGAGACATAGGCACGCAGATAGGCTGGCATGGATGTGTACGGTTGCCTCTGCTATGAAGTCCACACCAAGTTCATCTTGACTGCAGGGCAGACACAACCTCTTGGCATGCCACAGAGCCTGGCCTATCTGCCACAGCCGAGAGGACTAAGCTCCTGGCTGCTCACCTGGATCTCACACAGTTGGTACCCATAGTCCTCTGGATGACCCAGTAGAGTCAGACCCTATAAGGAAAAGAGTTTCTTGGCCTCAAGTTGTCTTGTAGGCTAAGGACCTCATACTCCCTTGAAAGCTGCTTCTAGACTACCACAATTTTTCTTGAAACTTTTTAAAAATTATATACTCCTGTGTTAGCACACATAAGAGAGCTTGTTAAGCACCAGGAACTCACATCTTCCTCCAATGAATTTAACTAGTTCCTCAAATGTCTTTATTTTGTGAAAGGTAAAAGACCCAACACATAATGATAACTATAGCCGTGTCACTATTTTATTTGTATACTTTTAATTTTATGTATATCAGAATATATTTTACGTATGTATTATGAAACATATAAAGTAAAATAAATGTGTGTGTATATATGTGTGCATACATATATACACAGCTCTGGTGGCATAGTGCCTAAGGCATTTGACTGCTAACCAGAAGACTGGCAGTTCAAATCCACCAGCCACTCCTCAGAAGGAAGGTTGGGTGATCTACTTCTGTAGTGAAGTACTATTATTATGCCCACTTTACCAATGAGGAAACTAAGGCCCAGAGACGTTAAATAACTTGCCCAAAGTCACACAGCTTGTAAGAAATATAGTTAGAACTTGAATCCATCATAGCGTAGGGGCCGGGCAAGCAGTTTAAGGTAAGAGGAGAAAACAAACAAGAGAGTGTGTTTTTGATGTCCCAGACCCCTAAAGATTTAAAGGAACCAATGCTGTGAAAAAGCCTGAAATCCTGCTTCCCTGCACAGCCAGTGCTCCAATGCCAGGCAGGCAGCACAAAGGGCCCAAGTGGCCTGTCCTGTCTCTGGTGAGCAAACATAACCAACTACAAAGTTTTCACATGCCAACCTGCCAAGCATGGGGTCCTGTACTTAAAATGTTAAAAACATTTTGTTCAGGGAGTGATACTGGTGATGTAGTTCAGATGCTCTACAATTAGATGACCTGAGTTTGAATCCTGATTCTCATTGGTGACATGCCAGTATGACCTACATCAAGTTATTTCAACATTATCTTGATGCCTCAGTTTCTGCATCTGTTGTTGACGAGTGAATTAGATAACCCACATCAGAGGACTTAGAACAGTGCCCAGCACACAGTAGGTGCTCAAAAATTGTTAGCTGACATGACCACACAGGCACTCTGGAATAAGGTTTAGACTTGGCAAGACTGGAGGGTGCATGAATGAGATCAGAGTCTGGATATTCTTTTATTTATATCTCCAGCACTCCTGCTCTCCACAGCAAGTATCATATGTGACTAAGGAAAACAGAGTCAAATGGGGAGGCCAATTGTGCTCACTTCCTCATTTATTTAGCACTGTGGCATCAGGAGAGGCATTCCAGCAGGCTGCTGTGAGCACTGCTCTGTCACTCACCACCATCAGCTGCTGCACAGGCAGAGGCCACTCTTCTAAAGGGGAAATAGCATGGGAGGGGTGGTGGGTAAAAATCCCTCTGACTCTTAGAGCACTTGGACTCTAAGCCACCCCACATTCTGCTACCAAATTCATCTTCCTAAAATTTATTTTCATCAAATGGCTCCTCACTGTCTGCAGGATTAAGTTTAAACTCCTGAACCTGAGCCTGGTGTTCAAGGCCCTCACAGTCAGGTTCCTACCCCCACCCTTGCTCCACTGCAGCCTCTGTTTAAACCTCTGCTATGTAAAGACCGCTCCAGCACACCTGGTCCTACTCTGTGTGGCCCTCTCTTGTCCCAGCCAGATACGCTAGCTCTTTAATCTGCACTAGCTAAATGTGAGCCTTGGGGCCTGGGAATCAGCTCTGCCATTGGCCATGGGCAGCTGCATACCTTTTACTAACCATTCTATCACCTGCTTCCTAACCTGGAAATTACAAAGTGAGTCCTTAAAGTATCTGATCTAATAAGAGCAAGTGAAGTACTGCAGTGTAGTAAATTACTTTGTGTGACTTTTCTACCCATAAGCCTTTGTAAACTCCAAGGTGGGATTTGCTATGAGCAACTGAGGAGCTCCTGATTGCTGACAGTGTCCACCTGGAGTATTTCTGTTGGGCGTGGCACAAAACAATGTTCTGGGAGGTGCCCACTCTCTCTCAGGTGCTTAGAGTTCTGATGCTAT
>NW_006921626.1:15331805-15333924 GCF_000298275.1 Orycteropus afer afer | reverse complement strand
CCAGAGGAGAGGTGGTGGGTACTTTGGGAGGAACGGTTGGTGAAAGGGCTGGAGGGAGGCAGCATGTCTGGCCTTGTAGGAATAGGCCTTGGGTTACTGCTGGTAACCCTTGTAGGGTTAGAGGAGGTCGGAACATGTGGCCTCCATGCCGTTTTTACAAGTACTTTGAACTGTATAAAAAATAAAAACCAAATTCACTGCCATCGAGTCGACTCTGACTCATAACAACCCCCTTTCTGTTTCTGAGGTGGTAAATCTTTATGGAAATAGATTGCCCAGTCTTCCTTCCATGGAATGGCTGGTGGGTTTGAACCACCAACCTTCTGGTTAGCAGTCAAATGCCTTAGGCACTATGCCACCAGAGCTCCTTCCTAACTCTTCCAGTGCTGGTCCTGTTTTGTAATTTATCTTTTTACATATACATCTCTTTTCTCCTCAACCAAATTATAAGCACCTTATGCATAGCTCTCATCTCAATAGCCCTAAATCCTTCCTCACTCCCACCCCAATACACAGACTGATCCTGACCACATAAATTACAAATGTTAGGTGCACACAAGAAGGCCTAGTGGCACAGTGGTTCAAGCAGTCAGCTGCTAACCGAAAGGTCAGCAGTTCAAACTCAGCAGTTGCTCCTCAGGACAAAGATGAGGCAGTCTGCTTCTGTAAAGATTTACATCCTTGGAAACCCTACAGGGCAGTTCTACTCTGTCTTACAGGGTCACTATGAGTCAGAATCGACTCCCCAGCAGTGGGTTGGTTTTCTCTGGTAGGTGCATTCACAAAACCACTGTCCCACAGGAAGATGAGTAAGGATTCTAGGCTGGGGGCCTCAAGCTATTGTTGACAGGTTTCTTTTCCACTGAAGCAGACATTTAAAGGGCTGTTTTTACATCTGGCATAATACTGTGGATGGCTGTGATAAATTGAGTAATGGTCCCTGGTGGTCCAATAGTTAAAGGGCTTGGCTTTTAACCAGAAGGTTGATGGTTCAAACCCACCAGCCACTCCAGGGAAGAAAGATGGTGCAGTCTGCTTTCTTAAAGATTTAAAGCTTTGGAAATCCTGTGGGGCAGTTCTATTCTGTCCTGTAGGGTCACTGAGTCAGAATCAACTAGACAGCAACAGGTTTGTTTTTTTCTTTTTTAAAGATGCCCACATCCTAATACCTGGAACCTGTGAATGTTAACTTATATGATAAAGGGAACTTTGCAGATGTGATTAAGTTAAAGATCTTGAGATGGGGGATTATCCAAATTGGCCCAATGTAATCACTAAATTCTTTATAAATTCTTTATATGAGACAAGAGGCTCAGAATCACAAGGAGATGTGAAACAGAAGCAGAGATTGGGATGCCATGAGGAAGAAACCATAAACCAAGGAATACAGGATGGCCTCTAAAACCTGGAAAAGGCAAGAGCTGCCAGAAAGAAATTCAGCCGTGGCAACACCTTGACTTTAGTGCAATGAGACCCATTTTGTACTTCTAACCTCCAGAACTGTAAGATAATAAAGAAGCTCTGGTGGCACCATGCCTAAGGCAACGGACTGCTAACTCGAAGGTTAGCAGTTCAAACCCACCAGGTGCTCCGAGGAAGGAGATGGGGCAATCTACTTCCATAAAGATTTACTGCTTGAGAAACCCACGGGAGTCGCTATGACTTGGAACTGACTCAATAATAAGTTGGTGCTGTTTTAAGTCCCTAAGCCTGTAGTAATTTGTTATAGCAACAACAGGAAACTGATATAGTGGCATTTTATAAAAAGGCAAAGCCTCGAGTTGGGAAGAGGGGATGTTTTCTAGAATAATTTCCAGTTAAGTCTTCTGAAATGACTCCACAAACAGTACTGAGTGCCAGGCACTGTGTAGGTGCAGTAATACAGCACAGGGCAGCTGAAAACACATTCTTACTCTTAGAGACAGAGTTGGGTCAGCTCTCCATTTTCCTACAAGCCTCTCTCCCACGCTTGGCTTAACTTCAAACCATTATTGAGCACTTATTATATTCCAGACACTATGCATAGGAGCTCTGGTAGCATAGTGCCTAAGGCACTTGACTGCTCACCAGAAGGCTGGCGGTTCAAACCCACCAGCCACTCCTCGGAAGGAAGGTTGGG
>NW_006921626.1:15327909-15331479 GCF_000298275.1 Orycteropus afer afer | reverse complement strand
CTAAGATGCTCAAGAAGAGATCCTGCCCTCAAAACACATCTCATCAGTTTTTATGTTCTTGATCTTTCAAAACACTGTAACTTCAGATTTAGTATTTCAGTAAGAGTAATAAGAACAAGAATGGCTACCATTTATTATTGCTCTTCTGTGGGCCTATCATTTTACATCATTTCTAATCCTTAGGGCACCCTTGTGAGGTATTATTATCCCCACTCATCAAAGCTCAGCAAGGTTAAGAAATATTTCTCCAAGTCCCAAACTATCAAGTCCTGGGCCTATCCATGCCTGTCAGATTCCAAGCTCAAGCTCTTTCCTTTTACTTCCTAGGAAGCTAAGACAAATAGGTAAGAAATCTGCCCCAAGTCAGTAGCATTTTCAACAATCAATAGTCACTCATTCAGAGACATAAGCAAGGTTCACACCCTGAAAAGTGTGTCTGTCCACTCAGTTGCAGAAAACTATGACTCATAAAAATCCTAGAGCTGGCCAGACTCTCAATGGCCAACTGGCCAAGCTCCCACCTCTGTAGAGCTCCTCAGTGCCCAGGGCCTGGGAGTGCCATATGTCTCAGCACCTGCAACCCCACCCATTAGGGATATTAGCTTGGCTCTAGAACTACTTCTGTCCCAGACATAAATGGTAGAGAGAAGCAGGGGCCCCACAACGAAGAACGCCTATGGGTGTGCCAGAGTTAGAAAGAAGTGTTAGGTAGGTGACACTTGGTCTTACCATATTGACCCCAGTACCAACCATTATTAACATCACCTGCAAATGCCATACACAGGCCTGTTATTACACCTGCCCATGTCACTGACACATAGGTAAGTTAATGTGTTCTGCCACTGAGGTCCCATACAACCCTTTGGCACTACATATGCATGTAAAATCCCAAAACTATTTAAAATTAGTATGTCAATCCAGACAAGCAGATAACCCTAGGCAAACAACCATACTCACAAAGAAATAAGAAGAGGATCAGCAGAGGTGACAGGGCTCAGGATGGATGGACAGCTCCCAGCTAATCTCCACCCTCCTTTCACAGCCTTGAAGGCCCCTCACTGTGGGCCCCAAGACACCTTTAAATCTCACAACTTCTCTCCATGCCCCAATGCTTCTGCCAGAATAGAACCTGCCACTCCACCCTGTCCCAATTCTCCAACCGTATGCCACTGGTTTTCCTACTTCCACATCCTACTCCCTCTTCCTCCTCCTTTTCCTGGAATACCATTTCCCCTACCAAAATCCTACCGTCCTGATGGAAAGTTAAATTACCATAGTGGTCACGCCATCCTCAAGTCACCTCCTCTAAATTTCCTCATCTCCTGATGTTCTACGGTCACCAAGCAATACACTGTGTAGTAACCCTTGTGTACCTGTCTCTATCTTTATGGTAAGCTTCTGGAAAGGACAAACTCAACCTACCCAGTTCCACATTCCCCATGGGGTTGGTACAGTGTCTTATACAAGCCAACAGTGTAATACTCATATGAATCAGTGAGGCAGGGCCCAGGCACCAGGGAGCACCAGAGAAATGTCTGCATATCATCGCCTGGGGAAAATTCCTCTATTTTATTCCAGTCCTTGCTTATGAGAAAAATGACAGGGGAGAAGAGAAAAAAAGATAGCAGGCAAGTTGTTCCTGCCCATGAACTGCACAAAGGTTTGACCAAGAAACCCAGCCAACCCACCCCATAACACCAGGCCCAACCCTTTGCTTTACTAAGTACTGGCTATAAACACATTCAGAAGCAAAAGTGATAAACTGCCCCACCCTTCTCCCCTCCACAACCTCAGAAAGATTTGAAATGTTTGCTCAACCAACTGTCAAAGAAAAACCACCTGCAGGTTATAGGGCAATCCATTCTTACCTTCACCCTCTCAAGCCAGGAGTAGTGCTAAGCAGAAAATGGGCCAGGCAAAGAACAAAGATTGGGCTGACCCCAGGCTCTGGATTAGAACTTAAAATTTATTTTTGTGTAAACAGTCCCCAGGACCCCTCTTCAGCCCAGCAGATGGCAGGTGCACTGCCACCAGGTCCTGAAGTTCCAAACATCACAAGGAATGTACTGAGGGCTGATAGAAAAGGACCAGATGCAAGCCTAGCTCAGCTACAAACTGCCTGCAACCTCAGGGCACACTGGTTCCCCTCTTGAGCTTGTATTTCCTTATTTCCTCCCTTAAAATGGAGCAACTAACCTAGATGATTGCCATTTCCAGGGGATTAGGACATGGCCGTTTACCTGCTGAGTACAGGCAGTCAAATAGAGCACAGCACTATTCTGAAAACTAGGATTTAACAGGATCAAGAAAGAACTAAAAAGAAAACAAAAATCCTTTTAACCAGACCAATAAGCAGTATCATGACAAATGGAAAAAAGACTGAAGTTGTCAAGGTGAAAACCTTATGGACAGTAGTGAAACACTGTCTGATATATTCTGGAAAATTTTATGAATAGCCCTGAAACACTGTCTGATACAGTGCCAGAATATGAGCCCCTCTGGTCAGAAGACACTCAAAATATGACTGGGAAAGAGTTGCATCATCAGAGTAGAGCCTACCTTAACAATATGGATAAAGTAGAGCTTTCGGGGTCTCCATTTGCTGAAGTGGCATGACTCAATATGAGAAGAAACAGCTGCAAACACCCATTGATAATCAGAACATGGAATGTACAAAGTATGAATCTAGGAAAATTAGAAGTTGCCAAAGATGAAATGGAACGCATAAAGATTGATATCCTAGGCATTAGTGAGCTGAAATGCACTGGGTTTGACCACTTTGAATCAGATAACCATATGATCTACTATGCCAGAAATGACAAATTGAAGAGGAATCGCATAGCTTTTACTGTCACAAAGAATGTTTCAAGGTATATCCTGAAGCACAATGCTGTCAATGACAAAATAATATCCATACGCCTACAAGGAAAGCCAGTTAATACTGCTATTATTCAACTTTACGCACCAACCACCAAAGCCAAAGATGAGGAAATTGAAGATTTTTACCAACTTCGGCAGTCTGAAATTGACCAAACATGCAATCAAGATGTGATGATTATCACTGGTGATTGGAATACAAAAGTTGGAAACAAAAAGGAATCACTGGTAGCTGGAAAATATGGCCCTGGAGATTGAAATAATGCTGGAGATTGCATGATAGAATTTTGTAAGACCAACAACTTATTCATTGCAAATACATTTTTTCAACAACGCAAATGGCAGCTGTACACGTGGACTTTGCCAGATGGAGTACACAGGAATCAGATTGATTACATCTGTGGCAAGAGGCAATGGAGAAGCTCAGTATCTTCAGCCAAAACAAGGCCAGGAGCTGATTGTGGAACAGATCATCAACTATTCATTTGCAAGTTCAAGTTGAAGTTGAGGACAATGAAAACAAGAGCCAAAATATGACCTTGATTATATCCCTCCTGAATTTAGAGACCCTCTAAAGAATAGATTTGATGCACTGCACACCAATAACCGAAAACCAGAGGAATTGTGGGATGACATCAAGAACATCATCCATGAAGAAAGCAAAAGGTCATTAAAAAGACAGGAAAGGAAGAA
>NW_006921626.1:15323372-15326859 GCF_000298275.1 Orycteropus afer afer | reverse complement strand
TCCAAGAAACTGGACTATATGAAGAAGAACATGGCAGCAGGATTGGAGGAAGACTCATTAACAACCTACGTTACTCAGATAACACAACTTGGCTCACTGAAAGTGAGGATAACTTGAAACACTGATGAAGACTGAAGACTGCAGTCTGTAGTATGGATTACACCTCAATATAAAGAAAACAAAGATCCTCACAATGGGACCAATAAGCAGCATCATGATAAATGGAGAAAAGGCTAAAGTTGTCAAAGACTTCATATTACTTGGTTCTACCATCAACACCAATGGAAGCAGCAGTCAAGACATCAGACATCGCATAGCATTGGGCAGATCTTCTGCAAAGGACCTCTTTCAAGTGCTGAAGAGCAAAGATACTTCCTTGAAGACTAAGGTGTGCCTCACACAAGCCATGGTATTTTCAATCACCTCATATGAATGTGAGAGCTGGACAAGGAAAAAGGAAGACCAAAGAAGAGTCGATGCATTTGAGTTGTGGTGTTGGCGAAGAATGCCCAAAGTACCATGGACTGCTAAAAGAACTAACTAATCTGTCCTGGAAGAAATGCAGCCAGAATGCTCCTTGGAAGCGAGAACGGCCAGACTTTATCTTACCTATTTTGGTCATGCTGTAAGAAGGGACCAAACCCTGGAGAAGGATATCATGCTTGGCAAAGTGGAGGGACAATGAAAAAGGGGAAGGCCCTCAATGAGATGAATTCACACAGTGGTTGCAATGATGGCCTCAGGTATAGCAAGGATCATGGGGTTGGCACAGGACCAGGCAGTGTTTCGTTCTGCTGTACATGAGGTCACGATGAGTCAGAGACGACTCGATGGCACCTAACAACAAGTCAAGGATTTGATTTTACTTGGTTCCACAATCAACACCCATGTAAGCAGCAGTCAAAAAGTCAAATGACATTAACTGCATTGGGTAAATCTGCTGCAAATGACCTTTTTAAAGTGTTAAAGGACAAAGATGTCACTTTGAAAACTAAAGTGTACTTGACCCAAGCCATGGTATTTTCAATTGCCTCATATGCATGTGAGAGCTGAATAGTGAATGGAGACTGCAGAAGAACTGATATATTTGAATTGTAATATTGGCAAAGAATACTAAATACACCATGGATTGCCAGAACGAACAAATCTGTCTTGGAAGAAGTACAGCCAGAATACTCCTTAGTAGCAAAAATGGCCAAACTTGTCTCTCGTATTTTGGTCATGTTATTAGGAGAGACCAGTCCCTGGACAAGGATATCATGCTTGGTAAAGTAGAGGGTGAACAAAAAAGGGGAAGACCCTTAATGAGATGGATTGATATAGTGGCTGCAACAATGGGCTCAAGCCTGGCAAGGATTGTGAGGATGGAGCAGGACCAGGCAGAGTTTCATTCTGTTGTAGATAGTGTCACAGCACCTAACAACAACAGAAAAAATTCACAGAAGAATATGGGCACTGCCCCTTCTAGACAGCCTATGAAAACAAAAGCAGAGGAGGGTGCTAGGGCAGGACCCTGCTTCACAAAGGCTGAGGGGTGGAAATCAAGCAGATGCTCAGGAAACACACATCTAGGAAAATCGAGCAGGATGGTGCAGAGCCAGGGAGAAGTAAGGGCTGTGGTAGTGGTTATGCAACTGTATGCATTTGTCAAATGTGCAAAACTGCACAGTTAAAAAGGGTGACTTAATTTATGTATATATGTATACGTATATATATGGAAAAATAAGTCCCACAGGTACCTCAACCTCATCATGTCTAAAACTAACATCACCATCTTCCCCAAACCAGCTCTTTCCTCCCCTTTACCCTCTGTTTTAAGTAGTAACACCATAATCCACTCATCCAGTCCCCTGACACTACAAACCTCAACCCTGTGTCCAACCAGTCACTTAGTGCAGAAATTCTACCTGCATAAATTCAGTGGCTCTAAGCCTTGCATTCTATCTCCCCCCATACACACCACCCTCTGTGACTCAGGCCACCTTCACTTCTCACAAACCACCTCACTGGGTTCCCTCCACATCCACATGACCTGGACACAGCTGCCAGAGTGCCCTCCACTGGTCCCGCACCCTGCACATACCCTGCGTTCAGACAGCACCTGACTTCCCTCCCACACCACAAAGTTCACTGGCCCAAGTCAGACCCTAAATATCCACATCCCCCAGGCCATTGCCCTTGCTCAGACCTCAGCCTATGAAGCTCTTCACCACACTTGAAACTGTGCTCATTCTTCAGGACCCAGCTCCCAAGCCTCTCAGTGCAAGAAGGCATTTCCCAGCTGCTTTTCCAGCAGAACCAGTACTGTTCCCAGCTTGTGGGTCCCCACAACAGTTGGTTTATGCCCCTTTCAGGTCCTGAGCACCCTTTTAGGTGCCTCATGCCCACTCATTTCCCCCAGAAGACTGTGCATCTGCAAGGGCAGGCAGCCTACCTCCCTCATTTTCCAGGGCCCTTGGTCTACAGGTAGACCCTCCTAAGTAGCAGATGCTCAGAGAACTCTTTCTGGATGGATGGATGGATATGCAGTATCAAGGGAAGCATGCCAAGCCCTCCTGGCCCTGACCCCACTGCTGAGATAAAATGCCAAAGAAGACAAGTGGTGGTACTACTGTTAAGAGGGACTCCACACCCTCCTTCCACAGGAAAAAGGGGAGACTCACCCTAATCTACTCCTTAGACCACCCCCACCACACCCCTCACACTCCCTTGTTGTTGTTGTTGTTATGTGCCGTCGAGTCAGACCCGACTCATAGCAACCCCTCCTTGGGTTTCCAAGGCAGTATCACTACGGAAGTAGATTGCCCCATCTTCCTTCCGAGGAGTTTGGTGGGTTTGAACCACCAGCCTTCTGGTTAGCAGTCAAGTGCCTTAGGCACTCTGCTACCAGAGCTCCCCTCACACTCCCTACCTATGGCTAAACTGGACTCACATCTACCTCAGACAGAGCTGACAGCCTCACCCATCCAACACCTCTGTTCAGGGAGCAATTGCCTGGACCAAGACTACTCAAAGTGTGGTTCCTGGACTGTAATGTCATCCATGATGATATAACAAAAATGCATCCAAACTTTTATAAAAATATTTTGCATTGCTATGACTTTTATATTGTTCTTCAAAAGCAATAAACTGGGGGAAAAATATAAAATTTGTCCTCTCACCACAGATAGTTTAATAAGCACTGCCCCCTACCCCACTTCCTCCCGCTGAAACCCTGCTCATCTGCAGAGGCCCAGCTAAAATATCTTCTCCCAGAAGCTTTCCAGTTTCCACAAGCTAGTAGTAGTCTAACCAAGGGTCCCTAGTCCAAACCACACTGAGGGCATTTAGGTGGTAGCTGTGTGTCCTGTACTTTAAATTCTCTGAGGTCAGTTCCGGCAAGATGGAGGACTAGGCAGAAGGATTGCACAGACCCTCTTCAACAAAGAAAAGGGAAACCAATTAACACAGACACAGAAGATAATCGTGGACCCCTGAGCCTTGAAGG
>NW_006921626.1:15304830-15319492 GCF_000298275.1 Orycteropus afer afer | reverse complement strand
CTTACTCCAGGCAGATAATCAATCAATATTTGTTCAATTGAAGAGTAAATAATCAGACCCACCATGATTACAAAGCAGGTTTTTCTGCAGGGGCACAGCCTGGAGAGCCCCAACTCTTACGGTACACCAGAGATTTTTCCAAGTTTGGACCAAGCTCAATAATATCTGTCCCACAGCCCAGACTACTCCTCCTGTGCATTCAACAAAGTAAGGGGGAAAGGCCGGGAGGAGGGACAAACAGCAAATTAAACAGGGGAGTCATTGCTTGGGGGCACTGAGTTTCTGTTAAATAATTTGAAAGAGGATAGTGGTGATGACTGAACAACATGATGAACACGACCAATGTTACTCAACTGTACATGTAAGAATTGTTGAGTTGGCAAATGTTTTGTTATATATTTATATTTACCACAATAAAAAAAAAAAAAAAAATTAAAGCAAGCCAAGCACTCTGAAGACAAGAACTCAGTCATTATTCAACAACTGATTCTATAATACCCTTATATGGCAATTTGAGTGCAAAACACTCATGAACTCTCTCATAACTCTTTCTACACATGTACACACTGAAAATAAATCATAGTCAAGTATGAGGAATAGAGAGATTTCTGTGGTCTCCTAACCTCAAAGCAAAAGGCCTGTGACTCCACAACAAAAAAATACTTGTGGACACACCACTGGACACCCATTGGGATTCACAAGGTGTCCAGACAAGCCCCTCCTAGGATCCTCCCAGATGCATCATACTCAGTGTCCTGGCCTTCTCACAGTGCAATTCCAGAAGGAGCAGGGTGACCTCGGCAGCCCTAACACTTCCACCAGCTCTCTCCTTACTACTGGTTCTCCCAAGTTCCTGGCTGTTGTTTAACAGGATTGCCAGAACTATTTCTAGATGCCACTGTCAAATCAAGACAACTCTCTATCCAAATACTCCTGTCTAATTTTGCACACAGCTCTAGTTTCAACTGACAAGATAATGACTCAGTGTCCATGGTTCCTGATGGAAAATTATCCTGCCAAGTTTGGAGCTTCCCAATAATAACCCTCTTTAAATTTCTCTTTGAGAAATGACCTCCCTGTCCTGATCCTTTTCTACAAGCAACAAATGGCACCCCAAAGATACCCCACCCCAACTGACCAAGAATGTTACAGGAAAATACTGATACATTCTCAGAGCAACAATTAACAACCAGAAAAATAATTTCATGGTAGGGGCTTGGGACTTTTTCCTTGCACAGCCCTTAAATAATTATCACTTTTTTTTACTTTTCTATATCCCCATTAGTTTGGGACTTTGATATTTGAGGCATAAATTCCAGGCAAAATCTGGACTCAGAAGTAAAGCATCTTTCTCTGCACAAAAATAAGTGGCACACTATCTTTATGACACTCCTCTTCAGTCAACTACAAAAGAACTCAACAAATGATACACATGTCACGGTGCACCATTTCCCAGCCAGATAGCTCTCTATGGGAAGGGCAGATGGCACATGTAAATACACATACATATATGTGAAATGCAGCCAGACACTCATTCCTACATACACAGGCCTGACTCCCTCCCAAATCACAAGGCTTAAGAGCTGTCTGAGCAAAAAGCAGCATTTTGGAAAAGCCACCTGTGCATAAAACCTTTCTGCCAGCATTTTGATAGTTTAAATTTTCGCTTGCTGTTTAAAAAACACGCCATAGGTCTCTGAGGACAAAAACCACCAGTCTCCACTTCTTTTACACTCTTAATCCAGTCAATCACTGCCATGCAGCTAGCAGGCACAGTAAATGCCCATGGGGCTCAGCCCTTTATTTCTCTGCTAGCAGATGGAGGTCTCCTTTAAAGCCCAATCCACATGACATCCACCATTGGTTTGAGCAGGGGAAACAATACTACCCTCTCTAACTACTCAGAGAGGCCCCTGGCAACCATGAAAGACCTTTTCTGAGTCTTACATTAGTGGTTTTCAACCACTCTAGGGAACATTTAGCAAAGTCTGGAGACATTTTTAAGGCGCTCTGCTGGTACAGTGGTTAAGGCATTTGGCTATTAATCAGAAGGTCAGAGGTTCAAACCCACCAGTCACTCCACGGGAGAAAACTGAAGCAGTGTGCTTTGGTAAAGAGTTACAGCCTTGGAAATCCTATAGGAGTCACTATGAGTTGGAATCAATTCAATGGCAGTGAGTTTGGCTGGTCTGGAGACATTTTTGATTATCACTCCTGCGGAGAGGTGCTACTGGCATCTAGTGGATAGAGGCCAGGGAGGCTGCTACACATCTGACAACACACAGGACAGCTCCCCACAATAAAGAATTACCTGGTGCAAAATGTCAAGTCCCAAGCTTGAGAAACTGTCTCATATTACCTTCTGGCTCTGAAGGAGGTACAGAGACTACCTGGTTCACTTGTTCTTTGAGACACCTGATGTCAGGCCAACAACTTTAACAACCTCGCATTGTCCGCATTATTTGCAAAGCTGAACAAAACTTCCCAAAGCCACTGCCTGAGTCTTAAAGATGCTGCTCCTGTGAGCTCCCAGCTCCTGTTTGTCTCTTCTCAGGAGAGCCTTCTTCCAAGACAGAGTCTCCCAACAACCCTCTTGCCAGAATGCCCCATCCATCCACAGCATGACAACTGGAATGCTGGCATCAATGCATGCTGAAACCCTCTTGCAAGGAGATAGGCATGCCCAGCTCGTCATGCCTCTATCACGCAGACCCAAGGCCCAAGTAAAGCATACACAAGTTCTCCAGTGGGCTGCAGTCCCAACCAAGGCTGGAAAGCTGCACAAGCTTCACCCTTCAGGTTTACATCTCTGACCCAAATGGGTCAGCAACCTGGGTTTCAGCAACCAGATCTGCCTGTATTGTTCCCTATTAGGAACCCAGCACAAGGGAGAACAGGCCTGGGTTTGGCCATTGTGCATCGAGTGAAGTGAGGCTCGATTTTTAAGCCCAAAGTCTTCACAAGACCTTCAATGCCTGCAAAAGTAGCAGGAAGGATTAATGAAAAAGCGAGCGGAAGACAAGACCAAGAAGGCCCCCTTCAACTAGTTCGCCCCAAACCTCCAGCTGTGAAACCCAACATCTGGCTCCAGCCAAGGGAGTCAAAGTTCAGGCACAAACCTGCAGCATAAGGCAGAACCCCTAAGTCACACAGTAAAAAGTTGCACGGAGGTCCTGGAGTGACGAGAAACATTATCATGACAAAAAAAGGCCGCAAACCTCTATCGGAAACCAAAAGGCACGGACTTTGGAGCTCTGGTCACCGGAGCTGCTTTAAGCGTTCCGAGGAACGAAAGCTCAGCACGCGGGCCTTCTGCCCTCCTCCAGGCTGGCCCGGCCAGGCTGAAGTGGGCGCAGAGGTAGGAGACAATTACCCCACCCTGCATCCTGAGGTGCGCCCACCGCCCCGCGACCCCCGAGCTCGCTTAAATTGGAATTCGCCAAGGGGAAGCCACACTGTCCCTTGAAAGGGATGTAAAAAGAGCCCAGGCGTGTGGTCAATCCAGCTGTGGCCGCAACCAGACGGCGCCCTGGGAATGCCTCAGGCTGGGCGGCAGCAGCCTTACCCAGCTGCAGGATGCTGGGATCCGCGGTCACCTTCGCGCCGCCTCCGCGTGCTCGCCGAAACGCTGGCGTCCAGCACGAGCTCGGGATCTGTTTACCAACTCGCACGCGCCCGGGGAGACCCAAAGCCGGGTCGGCCCCGTACCGCAGGCCTCTCCCATTGGCTGCGCCTCCTTCGCCGCCGAACGCAGCGCAGCGCTGGGGAGCGTGCTCTGCCCGTGCTCTCGGACTGCAGCCAATCGAGATCGGGGGCGGAGCGAGAGTAGCCAATGGAAGGTCTGCCTAGGAGGCAGGTTCCTGCCCATTCTCCCTTCAGGCACCTCCCAATTGCCCTTTCTCCTCTATGGGAAAGCCCGGGCTGAAGGCCTAGCTGTGGGGTGGATGTACACAGTGTGCCTGCGACCCGCGAACGCCCTCCCTTCCGCGTGAGGCGGTGTAAGCGACTACCGTGGTAGGCCGTTTGTTGTACACTTCTTCCTGGTGTTCTGGCTTCAAAAGCTGAGATTCCGAGCTGGCCTGGGAAAGGAGGCCATGGAAGGAGCAGACGGGGCTGCAGCTGGCCGCGGAGGATGTAGCAAAGGGCGAGGCCTGCCCTTTACTCCGCATTATGTAACGAGGGCCACTTTGTCAGATTCCAGAAAAAAAAACGCCTGGAGAAGTGAAAAATACGTCGCGCCAGGCTGATTCCATTTCCACCCTTGGCTTCTCAGTCTCATCCCTTCGGTTTTCCCCTCAGGCAAATGTATGTTAGCTTTTGTGTGGGCCCCAAGCCCAAAACAGGAAGCCTGCGGGGACCTTGATGCAAGAAACCTTCCGGGACCCTACCCCCATGCTGGCGCTTGCCAAGGCAGTAGTGGTGGCGGAGGGTAAAGAGTCGTTTGTTCTTGCCCTCAGTTCTCTTCTGACAACCCAGAGAGCAAGCCAACAGGTGAAAGACGCAGAACTGGAAAGAGAGGAACTCAGCTATTCAGTAGGAGCGGCTTTGTAATGGGCTTTTTCTCTTGTGTGAACCCAGTTAACAGGCAGAACAACCCTATGAGAAAGTGGCTTCATGAGCAAACAGATTTGCACCCAAATCATTCTATTTAAGTACAGATTTTAGCCAAGGTCTGTGACAATTTCCACACCAGTGATTCCCAAACATTGGTCTGAAGCCCTGGCCAAGGCTTAGTTAGTGGTTCTTATGAAAAAGAAAAAAATTGAGTTTTCATAAAATTAAAGGTAAAGGATTGGCCTTTATTCTGAATTTTTTTTTCCTTGACGTTAATTTTCTTTTAATGAAACATTAGCTTTTTTTTTTTTTTTTTTTTAAACATTGTTACTCGGAAAAATGAAAAGTTAACCATTCTGTGTTGATGCCTGAAAGTGAGTGACTGTGTGTGTGTGTGTGTGTGTGTGTGTGTGAGTGTGTGACAGAGAGAGAGGCAGGGAGGAGGGTGGTGCTTTTTGCGAGTTTTTCCCACTCTGCTCAATCATTCCCTTCAGCATACAAACCTGTGATAATATCTCTTGCTCTTCACTCCCATCTCTATTTCTCTGCTCCCCTTTTCAGCAAAACTCCTGCATTGTCTATATTGCCTCCATTCCTTTCTCCCATTCTGCTTGAAGCACTCTAGTCAAGCTTTGCCCCCGTAACACTCACTCCCATTGAGTCGATTTCGACTCATAGTGACCCCCTCCTTGGGTTTCCAAGGCCTCGGAAGGAAGATGGGGCAATCTACTTCTGTAATGTTACTGCCTCGGAAACCCAAGGAGGGGTCGCTATGAGTCAGATCTGACTCCACGGCGCATAACAACAACAACATCACTATGGAAGTAGATTGCCCAACCTTCCTTCCGATGTGTAGCTGGTGGGTTTGAACTGCCAGGCTTCTGGTTAACTGCCCTTCAAGGTGACCAGTGGCTGTGTTGCCAAATGAAGAAGTCAATTCTCAGATCTCATTTTAAATTATTAGCCAGATTTCACAGTTACCATTCTCTCCATCTTACTTAGTGGATGGCCTAGGGATTAAAATTAACATCTTAAATCATAATGATCTAGTTCAAATTAATGTCAAGTTAGAGAGAGAGAGGAGCTCTGGTAGCTGTAGTGTCTAAGGCACTTGACTGCTAACCAGAAGGCTGGTGGTACAAACCCACCAGCCACTCCTCGGAGGGAAGGTTGGGCAATCTACTTCTGTAGTGGTACTGCCTCAGAAACCAAGGAGGGGTTGCTATGAGTCAGATCTGACTCGACGGCACATAAAAACAACAACGTGTGTGTGTGTGTGTGTGTGTGTGTACATGTATATAAACTTAAAAAAAGTTTAGGTGAAAGTTTACATTTCAAATTTGTTTCCTATTCAACAATCATACACAAGTTGTTCTGTGACATTAGTTGGTACCCCGAGTACCATCTAGTTCTTCTGGTCTCAGGCTACAGGAGGCTGTGGTTCATGTGGGCCATTAGTTGCTTTCATTAGTTCATTAGGGCATTAATTGCTTCCTTGACTTTTTGGTTTGCTTTACTCTCCTTTGCTCCATATGGGAAGAGACCAATAGTCTCTGTATCTTAGATGGACATTTGCCAGCTTTTAAGATCCCAGAGACCTCTCACCATACTAAGATGTAGAACATTATTATTAAGAACTGTTGTTGTTGTTGTTAGGACCCAAATCATAGCAACCCCTCCTTGGGTTTCCGAGTCAGTATCATTACAGAAGTAGATTGCCCAACCTTCCTTCCAAGGAGTGGCTGGTGGGTTTGTACCACCAGCCTTCTGGTTAGCAGTCAAGTGCCTTAGGCACTACGCTACCAGAGCTCCCTATTAAGAGCTAGTATATGGCAATTGACCAAAATGTCCTCCAAGATTATGACCCTTTGCCTTCAAGCCCAGTATGTCAGACGCACAAGGTTTTTGGACATGTTTATGAAGTTTCTATAACTCTCCCCTCTGTGTGCTCTACTATATATGTATATGTATATGAATATATATGTAGCACATGTTGTTAGGTTGAGTCAGCTCCAACTCATAGTGACTCTATGTACAAAAAACACTATCCTGTTCTATGCCATCCTCATAATCCTAGCTTGAGCCCATCACTGCAGCCCCTTTGTGAGTCCATCTCATTTAGGGTCTTCCCTTCTTTTGCTGACCCTCTACTTTACCAAGCATGATATCATTCTGTAGGGAATGGTCCCTTCTGACAGTATGACCAAAGTATGTGAGATGAAGTCTGGTCATTCTTGCTTCTAAGGAGCATTCCTCCTGTACTTCTTCCAAGACAGATTTGTTCTTTATTCTGGAAGTCCATGGTATTTCAGTATCTTCCCCAACGCCACAATTCAAAGGCATCAATTCTTTGGTCTTCCTTATTCATTGTCCAGTTTTCACATGCGTGTGAGGCTATGGAAAACACCATGGCTTGGGTCAAATGCACCTTAGTCTTCAAAATGGCATCTTTATTCTTTACCATTATATCTTTTACAGCAGATTTGCCCAATGCAGTATGTCATCTGATTTCTTGACTACTGCTTCCATGGGCATTGATTGTGGATCCAAATAAAATTAAATCCCTGACATTCTTTTCTTCATTTATCTTGATGTTGTCCAGTTGTGAGGATTTTTGTTTTCTTTATGTTGAAGGGTAATCCATACTGAAAACTACAGTCATTAGTCTTCATAAGTAAGTGCTTCTAGACTTCTTCACTTTCAGCAAGGAAAGTTGTGTCATCTGCTTATCACAGGATGTAGATGAGTCTCTAATCCTGATGCTGCATTCTTCTTCATATAGTCTGGCATCTCAGGTTATTTGCTCAGCGTAGAGATTGAATAAGTATGGTGAAAGGATATAACCCTGATGCACACCTTTCTTGATTTTTAAACATGCTCTATCCCCTTGTTCTGTTTGAACAAATGCCTCTTGATCTATATACAGGTTCCTCATGAGCACAATTAAGTGTTCTGGAATTCCCATTCTTGATACTATTATTCATAATTTATTATGATCCACACAGATGTCTTCACATAGTTAATGTTGTTAGGTGCCATCATGTCGTCCCCAATATAGTGACCCCATGCACAGCAGAACAAAATTCTGCCCAGTCCTGTGCAAGCTTCACAATCTTTGCTATACATGAGCCCATCATTGCAGCCACTGTGTCAATCCATCTCTTTAAGGGTCTTCCCCTTTTTCATTGTCCCTCCACTTCACCAAGCATGATACCCTTCTTCAGGGAATGGTTCCTTCTTATAACATGACCAAAATAGGTGAGATGAAGTCTGACCATTCTCACTTCCAAGGAGCATTCGAGCTGCACCTTTTCCAGGACAGAATTGTTAGTTCTTTTAGCAGCCCATGGTGCTTTCAGCATTCTTCGCCAACAGTACAACTCAAAAGTATTGATTCTTCTTCAGTCTTCCTTTTTCATTGTCCAGGTCTCATATGCATATGAGGTATTTGAAAATTCCATGGCTTGCATCAGGTGCACCTTAGTTTTCAAGGAAATATCTTTGCTCTTGCATAGTCAATGACAGGTAAACATCTTTCTGGTATTCTTTGCTTTCAGCCAGGTCCATCTGACATCAGAAATTATATTCCTCATTCCACATCCTCTTCTGCATGTAGCTTGAATTTCTGGCAGTTCCCTGTCAATACACTCGTGCAAACATTTTTAAATTATTTTCAGCAAAATTTTACTTGCATGTGATATTAGTGATATGGTTTAATAATTTCCACATTCTGTTGGATCACCTTTCTTTGGAATGGGCCCAAGTATGGATCTCTTCTAGTCCATTGGCTTAAAAAAAAAAAAACTGCCATCAAGTCACTTCCAATTCATAATGACCCCTATTGGGTTTCCAAGGCTGTAAATTTTTATGCCAGTAGATTGCTTTATCTTCCTCCCACAGAGCTGCTGGTGGGTTTGAACTGCTGGCCTTTGGTTAGCAGTCAAATGTCTTACCCACCATGCCACCAGAACCCTTTAGTTGGTTGGCCAGATATTCCAAATTTCTCAGCATAAAGAAGTAAGTGCCTCCAGCTATGCATCTGTTCGTTGAAACATCTCAATGGTTTTTCTACCAGTTCCTGGAGCCTTGTTTTTCTCATAAGCTACCTCCTAAAATGGCTGAACATTGATCAATTCTTTTTGATACAATGACTCTGTGTATTCCTTGCATCTTTTGATGCTTATCGCATCCTTCAATATTTTGCCCTTAGAATCCTTCAATATTGCAATTTAAGGCTTGAACTTTTCCTTTAGTTCTTTCAACCTGAGAAATACCAAGCATGTTCTTCCCTTTTGGTTTTATATCCTAAGTTCTTTTGCATATTTCATTCAATACTTTGTCTTCTCAAGCCACCTTTTGAAATCGTCTCTTCTGCTCTTTTCTTCCTTCATTTCTTCCATTCCCTTTAGCTACTCGTCATTCAAGAGTATGTTTCAGAGTCTCTTCTGACATCTGTTTTGGTCTTTTTTTTTCCTTTTCTGTCTTTTTTAATGACCTCTTGCTTTCTTTATGTGTGATGTTGTTGATTTCATCCCACAACTTGTCTGGTCTTCGATCATTAGTGTTCAGTGCATCAAATCTGCTCGTCTTATGGACTCTAAGTTCAGAAAGGATATATTCAGGGTCACATTTTGGCTCTCATGGACTTGTTTTAATTTTCTTCAGCTTCAGCTTGAACTTGCCTATGAGCAAGTGATGGTCTGTTCCACTCAGCTCCTGGCCTTGCTCTGATTGATGTTCCTGAGCTACTCCATTGCCTCCTTCCACAAATGCAGTCATTTGATTTCTATGTATTCCATCTGGCTAGGTCCACATGTATAGTCATTGTTTATGTTATTGGGAAAAGGTATTTGCAATGAATAAGTCATTGGTCTTGCAAAATTCTACCATGCAGTCAATCTCTGGCATTGTTTCTTTCACCAAGGCCATATTTTCAAAGTACCAATGCTTCTTTGTTTCCAACTTTTGCATTACAATTACCAGTAATTATCAACATATTTGATTGCATGTTTGGTCAATTTCAGACTGCAGAAGTTGGTAAAAATCTTCAATTTCTCCATCTTTGGATTTAATGCTTGGTGCATAAATTTGATAATAGTAAGCATATGGATATTATCCTATCACTGACAGCATTGTACTTCATGATAGATCTTGGATGTTCTTTTTGGCCATGAATGCAACACCATTTCTCTTTAATTTGTCATTCCCAGCATAATAGACCATATGATTATCTGATTCCAGATGGCCAATACCAGTCCATTTCAGCTCACTAATGCCTAGGGTATCAATCTTTATGCATTCTATTTCAATTTACAGTTTTCCTAGATCCAAACTCCATACATTCCACATTCTGATTATTAATGAAATGTTTGTAGCTGTTTCTTTTCATTTTGAGTCATGCCCTATCAGCAAATGGAAGTCCCAAAAGCTTTACTCCATCCACGTCATTAAGGTGAACTCTAATTTGAGGAGGCAGCTCTTCCCTAGTCATATTTTAAGTGCCTTCCATCCTGATGGGCTCATCTTCCAGTCCGACATTAGACAGTGTTTCACTGCTATTCATATGGTTTTCAGTGGCGAATTTTTTCATAAGTGGATGCCCCCATCCTTCTTCTCAGTCTATCTTAGTCTGGAAGCTCTGCTGAACCTGTCCACCATAGGTGACCCTGCTGGTATTTAAATACCAGTGGTATAGCTTCCAGCATTAACACACAAGCCACCACAGTATGACAAACTGGTAGACAAGTGGTGAATGTAGCACATACAAATATATATATATATATATGTTGTGAGTGCTGTGGGAGGGATGGTTGGTGTTAGAATTAGGACAAAGGTGGGAGGATGGTAGCATGTCTGACTTCTGCCTCATAGTAATCAGCCTTGGGCTGCTGATGGTGATTTTGTCTCCCCCTTGTAAAGTTAGAAGAAGTTGAAGAAGGATGGCACCCCCTTGTCCTTTTTGTAGTTATGGATCCTGTTTCATTTCTCTGCAAATGAGTATCTATTTTTACCAGCACCATTTGTTAAAGAGACTCTCTCTCTTCCCCATTTGATTTTTTTTTATTAAAGATCAGCTGTCCATAGCTGGATGGATTTATTTCTGGGTTCTCAATTCTGTTCCACTGGCTACGTGTTGTCTACTTTGGCTGTATGGTAGGTTCTGAGATCAAGAACTGCAAGGCCTCCTACTTTGTTCTTCTTCAGTAATGCTTCAGCTGTTTGAGGCCTCTTTCCTTTCCTTATATAGTTGGAGATTGGTTTTTCCATTTTGTTAAAGAATATCATGAGATTTGGATTTGGATTATATTATATCTATAGATTGCTTTCAACCACTTGTCTGTCAGTTTGTTGTACTGTGGTGGCTTGCATGTTGCTGTGAGACTAGAGGCTATGCCACCAGTATTTCAAATACCTGCAAGGTCACCCATGGAGGACAGGTTTCAGCAGAACTTCCGGACTAAGACAGACTTGGAAGAAGGAAGGGGCCATCCACTTCTCAAAGAGTTGACCTTATGAATAGTTCTGAAACATTGTCCAATATTGTGCTGGAAGATGAGCCCCTCAGGTCAGAAAGCACTCAAAATATGACTGGGAAAGAGCTGCCTCCTCAAAGTAGAGTTGACCTTAACGACATGGATGGAGTAAAGCTTTCAGGACCTCCATTTACTGATATGGCATGACTCAAAATGGGAAGAAACAGCTGCAAATATCCATTAGTAATTAGAGCATGGAATGTACAAAGTATGAAGCTAGGAAAACTGGAAGTTGTCAAAAATGAAATGGAACGCATAAAGATTGGTATCCTAGGCATTAGTGAGCTGAAATGGACTGGTTTTGGCCATTTTAAATCAGACAACCGTGTGATTTACTATGCCAGGAATGACAAATTGAACAGAAATGGCGTGGCATTCATCATCACAAAGAATGTTTCCAGGTCTATCCTGAAGTACGATGCTGTCAGTGATAGGATAATATCTATACACCTACAAGTGAAAACAGTTAATACTACTATTATTCAAATTTATGCAACAACCACCAAAGCCAAAGGTGAGGAAATTGAAGATTTTTACCAATTTCCACAGTCTGAAATTGACCGAATGTGCAGTCAAGATGTGTTGATTATCACTGGTGATTGGAATGCAAAAGTTGGAAACAAAGAAGAATCACCAGTAGTTGGAAAATGTGGCCTTGACAGTAGAAATGACACTGGAGATCGCATGATAGAATTTTGCAAGACCAATGACCTATTCATTGCAAATACCTTTTTTTCAACAACATAAATGGCAGCTATACAAGTGGACTTTGCCAGACGCAATACACAGGAATCAGATTGACTACATCTGTGGAAAGAGGTGGTGGAGAAGCTCAGTATCTTCAATCAAAACAAGGCCAGGAGTTGACTGTGGAACAGACCATCACTTGTTCATATGCAAGTTCAAGCTGAAGCTGAAGAAAATTAAAACAAGTCCATGAGAACCAAAATATGACCTTGATTATATATCACCTGAGTTTAGAGAGCATCTAAAGAATAGATTTGATGCATTGAACACCAGTGACTGAGAATGAGAAGAATTGTGGGATGACATCAATAACATCATCCATGAAAGATGAAAAAGGTCATTAAAAGGACAGAAAAGGAAAAAAAGAACAAAATATATGTCAGAAGAGACTCTGAAACTTGCTCTTGAATGGAGAGTAGCTAAAGCAAATGGAAGAAATATCCAGATAAAAGAGTGGAACAGAAGATTTCAAAGAGCAGCTTGAGAAGACAGAGTCAATTATTATAATGAAATGTGCAAAGACCTGGAGTTAGAAAACCAAAAGGAAATAACACACTTGGCATTTCTCAAGGTGAAATAACTGAAGAAAAAATTCAAGCCTCAGGTTGTAATATTGAAAGATTGTGTGGGCAAAGTATTGAATGATGCAGGAAACATCAAAAGAAGATGGAAGGAATACACAGAGTCACTGTACCAAAAAGAATTGGTCAATGTTCATCCATTTCAGGAGGTGTCATAGATCAAGAAGCAATGGTATTGAAGGAAGAAGTCAAAGCTGCACTGAAAGAATTGGCAAAAAAAAAAAAAGAAAAGAAAAGAAAAGAATTGACAGAATACCATTGAGATTTTTCAACAAATGGATACCACATTGGAGGCACTTACTTGTGTATGCCAAGAAATTTGGAAGACAGCTGCCTGGCCAACTGACTAGAAGAGATCCATATGTTGTACCCATTCCAAAGAAAGGTGATCCCACAGAATGTGAAAATTATCAGACAATATCATTAATATCACATGCAAGTAAAATGTTGCCAAAGATAATTGAAAAATGGTTGAGGCAGTGTATTGACAGGGAACTGCCAGAAATTCAAGCTGGATTCAGAAGAGAATGTGGAATGAGGGATATCATTGTTGATGTCAGATGGATCTTGGCTGAAAGCAAAGAATACTAGAGAGATGTTTTCTTTTGTTTTATTGACTATTCAAAAGCATTTGATTGTGTGGATTATAACAAATTACGGATAACATTGAGAAGAATGGGAATTCCAGAACACTTAATTGTGCTCATGAGGAAGCTATACATGGACCAGAAGACTGTCATTTGAACTGCATGGTTGTATCCTTTCACCATATTTATTCAATCTGTATGCTGAGTAAATAATCTGAGAAGCTGGACTATATGAAGAAGAATGCAACATCAGGATTGGAAGAAGACTCATTAATAACCTGCGATATGCAGATGACACAACCTTCCTTGCTGAAAGTGAAGATGACTTGAAGCACTGATGAAGATTAAAGGCTACAGTTTGCAGTAGGGATTACACTTCAACATAAAGAAAATGAAAATCCTCACAACTGGGCCAGTTAGCAGCATCATGATAAATGGAAAAAGGAATAAAGTTGTCAAAGATTTCATATTGCTTGGTTCCACAATTGACACCAATGGAAGCAGCAGTCAAGAGATCAGATGATGCATTACATTGGGAAAATCTACTGCAAAAGATCTCTTAAAAGTGTTGAAGAGCAAAGATGTCTCTTTGAAGACTAAGGCGTGCCTAACCTGAGCCTTGTTGTTTTTAATCACCTCATAGGTATGTGAAAGCTAGACAATGAATAAGGTAGACTGAAGAAGAGTTGATGCTTTTGGGTTGTGGTTTGGTGAAGAATACTGAAAGTACCATGAACTGCCAGAAGAACTAACAAATCTGTCCTGGAAGAAGTACAACCAGAATCCTCTTGGGAAGAAAAAATGGCCAGACTTCATCTTACCTTCTTTGATCATGTTGTCAGAAGAGACAATTCTCTGGAAAAGGGTATCATGCTTGGTAAAGTGGAGGGTCAGCAAAAAAGGGGACACCCTCAGCAAGGTGGACTGAAGCAGTGGCTTCAGCGATGGGCTTGGGTGTACCAAGTATGGTGAGGCTGGTGCAGGACCAGGCAGTGTTTCATTCTGTTGTTCATAGGGTCACTAAGTTGGAACTGACTCAACAGCACCTAACAACAACATAGATTGCTAAGAGTAGTGTTGATATTTTCACAGTGTTCCAATCCATAAACATGGTATGTTTTTTCTAATTATGTAGGTCTCTTGGTTTCTTGCAATAGTGTATTACAGTTTTCCTTGTATAAAATTTTTATATCCCTGTTCACATTTATTCTTAGGGACTTTATCCTTTTGGGGGCTATTATGAATTACATTATTTTCTTGATTTCTTTTTCAGGGGACTCTTTGTTAGTGTAGAAAAATCCAACTGATTTTTGTATGTCGATCTTGTACCCTGCCACTTTGCTGAACGCTTCTGTTAGTTAAAGTAATTTTCTTATGGAATCTTTGGGATTTTCTATGTATAGGATCATGCAATATGCAAATAGAGATAGTTTTACTTTTTTTTTTTTTTTTGCAGTGTTCCTTTCCCTCCCACCCTTGCAACCAACAACTTCCTTCCATATATAAACCTTTGCTTGACTTTTTACAATAATGAAAAAATACTATATTTATCCTTCTGTGATTGACTTATTTCAAGCAGCATAATGTCCTCCAAGTTCATCCACGTTATGTGTGTTTTGCAGATTCTATATTATTCTTTGGTGTTGCATAGTATTCCATT
>NW_006921626.1:15303523-15304710 GCF_000298275.1 Orycteropus afer afer | reverse complement strand
ATTGTATTGTTTAGTTCTTCTGTGTCTTTGCCAAGTTTCTTTCCAGTTCTATCTGTGATTGAAAGTGGTGTATTAAAATCTCCTACTATGACTGTGGAGTCATCTTTTTTCTTTTCAATTCTGTTAGAGTCTGATTTATGTATTTTGGGGCTCTTTCATTAGGTCCATAGATATTATTGTTACATCCTGTTGTTCAATTGATCCTTTGATCATTATATAATGTCCTTCCTTGTCTTTTATGGTGGTTTTTTGTCTTAAAGTCAATTTTGCCAGAAATTAATGTTGCCATTCCTACTCTTTTATGGTTGCCATTTGCTTGATATATCTTTTTCCAACCTTTGATTTTTAGTCTATTTTTGTCTTTCTAGGTGTGTCTCTTATAGACAGCATATTGATGGTTTATGTTTTCTTATCCAGTCTGCAACTCTCTGTCTCTTGAGTGGATGCATTTAACCCATTGACATTAAGTGTAATTATTGACAACTGTGAATTTGTTGCTGTCATTTCGTTATGTGCTTTTTCAAGGTGTTGCTGATATCTTTGTTCCATATAATTTTCTGAGCTCGTTTTGTTAATGAATCAGGTTATCACTTCCTTTGTTGCTATTGTTTTAGTATTTGCTGAATATTTGTGCGGTCCTCTTTTTAATTTTGACGTGAAGGTTTATCATTTATCTTTGAGGTTACCCTGTGATTTATAATTTTCTTCCTAAGTTTAGAACAGTCCATTCTATCTTGCAATTGTCTTGACTTCCCTACCATTTAGAAGTTCTATAACTGCACTATTTTTTCCCTCTTTTTTGTTTGTAGTTATACTCATTTATCAGTTGATGTCTCTGGTTCCCTGTTTACAATCTTGTAGGCTAATTTACTTTGGATACTTCCATAACTGGATTGGTTTCTGGGTTATGTCATCATGTGTGTTAATGGTCGGTTGTTGTTTGCTTCTATTGGTTCTCTGTCCAAAGGACTCCCTTTGGCATCTCTTGTAAGGCTGGTCTGGTTTTAACAAATTCACTTAATTTCTGCTTCTCTGGAAATTTCCTAATTGCACCATCAAATTTGAAGGACAGTATTCCTGGGTATATACTTCTTGGTTGGAAATTTTTCCTTTCAGCGTTTTATATATTCCATCCCATTGTCCTCTCGCCTACATGGTTTCTGCCAAGAAATCCGAGCTTAGTCTTA
>NW_006921626.1:15299162-15300963 GCF_000298275.1 Orycteropus afer afer | reverse complement strand
TTGTTTCCATCTTTTGGCTATTATAAATAGTGCTGCAATGAACTTGGGTGTGCATATATCTGTTCTTGACATGGCTCTCACTTCTTTAGGGTATATGCCTAGTAATGGAATGAAACAGCCCTTCTTTATCCCATAATTGCTCTCCCCAAGGAGTGTATTTACCTCAGGTAAATGTTCAACTCATATGCCTGTCTTTTCTTTAGGTAGAAGCAACAGATGTGGGTTCAATTCCAGACCGGAGCGGGAGCTAGGGGCCATAGTCTCAGTGGTTCCACCAGGCTCTATCAGACCAGCAAACCTAGTCCCCCCTCTTTTTTTTTCAAATGATTTTGAGTTTTGTTCCACATTGTTCTCCCTCTCTATCCAGGGTCTCGTACATAGATCCCCCTGTGAGTGGTTGACAGTAGTAGCTGGGCACCATGTAGCTCTTCTGGTCTCACAGTTGTATAGGCTGCGGATCACATGGTGTGCCAGTCACTAGGACTAATTGTTTCCATGAATCTTTGATTTTCTTCATTCTTCTTTGCTCTGGATGAAGAGAGACCCATTGTTGCATCTAGATGGCTGCTTGCAAGCTTTTAAGATCTCAGTTGCTATTTGCCAAAGTAGGAGGTGGAACGATGTTTTGTGTAGTATGTTATGCCAATTGAGCTTGATTTCCTGTGACTATGGTCCTGAGCCCACAGGTTCAAGTACTCGGTCCCTTTGGGTAGCTGGCTGTGACCAAGAAGTGATTACAACATTGTCCCTTGTCAGCTCTACTATATATCTGTGAATTCTTACACAACATACAGATACACTTGTAGAACCACTGTCTGCCAACCCTATATGTGGTCTTGGATACATTCTCCGCTGCATAGACATACCTACTAGTTCAGCCTGTCCACCCATCTATTCACCCATATACCCATGTTTGCCTTCACTGACAACGCAGTACTGTATGTACAAAACAGTTCATCTTTGTTCTCTGTACCTCCCATGTACCTCTCTATGTCTTCCTGTCCCTCAATGCCACCATGTTGATCACTCACATTTGGTACATTGCCCTTCTCTTCACCCAAATCAATACTTATTTCTACCTATCTAATAGTGTTCCCTCCCCTCTCCTCCCACCCATGGTAACCAAAAAAGAAAATTTCTTTCCATAGATAAACCTTTCCTTGACTTTTACAGTAACCAGCCACTCCTCGAAAGGAAGGTTGGGCAGTCCTACTTCCGTAGTGATACTGCCTCAGAAACCCAAGGAGGGGTCGCTATGAGTCAGGGCCGACTCGACGGCGCATAACAACAACAATGCAATATTTGTCCTTCTGTGATTGACTTATTTCACTCAGCATAATGTCCTCCAAATTTATTCATGTTATGCAGTGTTTTGCAGATTCTAGGTTATTCTTTAGGGTTGCATAGTATTCCGTTGTATGTATATACCATAGTTTGGTTATCCATTCCTCAGTTGATGGACACCTAGGTTGTTTCCATCTTTTGGCTATTGTAAATAGTGCTGCGACGAACATGGGTGTGCATATGTCTGTTCTTGTCATGGCTCTCACTTCTTTAGGATATATACCTTAGGATATATTTCTAGTTCCAACTTTGTAAGGAATCACCATACTGCTTTCCACAGTGGTTGTACCATTTTAAAGTCCCACCAGCAATGTATGAGAGTCCCAATCTCTCCACATTCTTGCCAGCATTTGTTATTTTCTGTCTTGTTGAACTTTGCTACTAGTGCTGGAGCAAGATGATACCTCATTGTTGTTTTGATTTGCATCTCTCTAATAGCTAATGATCGTGAGCATTT
>NW_006921626.1:15292990-15298027 GCF_000298275.1 Orycteropus afer afer | reverse complement strand
GTAGTGATACTGCCTCAGAAACCCAAGGAGGGGTTCGCTATGAGTTGGGTCCATTTAGCCGTTTAGTCGGATCCAACTAATAGCGACCCCTCCTTGGGTTTCCAAGGCAATATTACTATGGAAGTAGACTGCCCAACCTTCCTTCCAAGGAGGGGCTGGTGGATTTGAACTGCCAGTCTTCTGGTTAGCAGTCAAATGCCTTAGACACTATGCCACCAGAGCTCCCAGACCTCTTTCATGGGTGCATAAATATGTACAATTGTTCTGTCTTCTTGGTAGATTGACACTTCAATCATTATATAGTGCCCTTCTTTGTCTTGTATAATGGATTTTGACTTAAAGTCTATTTTATCCAAAATTGTTATTGCTATTCCTGCTGTCTTTTGGCTACTGTTTGCTTGATATATTTAAGTTGTTTATATCCTTATGTCTAAAGTGTGTCTCTTGTAGGCAACATATTAATGGGTCACAATTTTTAAAAAAATCCATCTGCCACTCTCTGTCTTTGTGCATTTAATCTTTTACATTCAGTGTGATTGATGATAGGTATAAATTCACTGCTTTCATTTTGTTATGCTTTTTTTGTGTGGTGTTAATGGTTTGTTCCTCTTAATTTTCTGTGCTTGAGTTATCTTTGTAAATTATTTTCTTTTCCTGTCAATAGTTGTTATTTTTGTGTTTACTGAGACTTTTTGGTTTTCTTCTTCTTTATTTATGATATTTTATTGTTAACCTTCTGAATTTCTAGTTGTTGTTTTATATGATTTCTAATTTTCTACTGAGTCTGTAATTTTGTTCTTATATTGCTTTCTGAAATTCTTTTAAAACTTAATCTGTGTTTTCCTTGATCTCTTTGAGGATCCTAAATATAAATCTTTGAATTCCTTCTCAGATAGTTCTATTATTATTTCTTCCTCTGGAAGGTTTTCTTTTCCTCTATTTTACTCACTTGTTTGAACAACCTTATCCTGTTCTTTCATATGATTTGTTGTTATCTGCTGTTTCTGAGGCATTAGGGTTTTATTTGATTTATGTATGGATTGATTGATTTTGTTTTATTTGATTTATGTATGGATTGATTGATTTTTTTTGTTGTTGTTGTTCTGATTTTTTGTTTTCTTTTGTTTCAATACATCAGAGTTTGCAGGACAGACATTTCCCACTTGTTGTGGACAATTTGTGCTGGAGGGTCCCACCAGCCATGGCTCCCAAGTCAATAAAGAGAATACTAGAGTTAGGAAAACATAGTACGTATATTGTAGGTGCACAGACAAGGAATCTGGGAGATTTTTCCTCAGATCCAGATTCCCAAAGTTGGGGATTTCAGGGCTGATATAAGACCTGGAATGGGGAAGCTATGATTATTCAAGGGCTTTCCAGGAATTCACTGACCGTGTGTTAGGCTCATTAACATGGTGTGTGTGGGGTGGTGCAATGGGGCTATAGTATCATGGCTGCTGAGAGGTGTGTTTTGGGGCTCGTGACATCAAAAGGTTACTATGGGACAGAAATTTTGTGCATCATGCTTGTGTGGCTGAGGACAAGCCATGTTAACTGCTTCTTACTGGTTTCACCCAGTACTTATTTTAAGCTAACTTTTTCTAGCTTCTCATATTTCCTCATTCCACTAGAGGGTTGGCACTATGAGGAATGTAGGGAGTGGTCTCACTCTGATCACTGGTCTGGTGGCACACGAGCACTCACCACCTGTTGTAGGATAGGCAGAGCAGTGGTGGGCAGTGCAAACACACGTTGTTGTTCACTGGGAGTGGGCTGGGCAGGCATGGTCCACTGCCTGTCATCAGTCCAGTGGTGAGGGAGCACTGCGAAGGTATTTATCAGGTGGGTGGGGTGGCAGGCACTAGGGGTAGCAGGCAACCAGGATCATGGGAGGACTCTCTGCTGCTTCCCAGGTGGGCAAGGCAGTAGACAAGGGGGTATGGTGGGCAACCAGGGGCCCCAAGCTCTCTGCCACTCGCTAGGTATGTCAGGGGGCATGTGGTAAGGAGGGTATTGTACTGCAGTCCTGAGCAGGTGGGATGGCAATGGTGCACAAAAGTTCATGCTGCTAATCACCAGGATGGCAGTAGGAGGGAAGTGTGCTCCTTTGGTCACTGGGTGGGGTACCTGTGTACTTCATATTGGCTGCAGCCAGCAAGCAGGACCTGACCTCAGCAAGTGCAAGGAGGGGAGCTACCCAGAGTCTGGTGTTAATGAACAGTCCTGCTTCTGCATCCAGACTCCCTTTCTGTTCTGGGGATAACAGGATCCCTGGAGATTTTTCCTTCCTATCTGTACTTTCCCTCTTTATATCTGGATCATGTCCTATTGACTTTGCTTCACTCTGGGTGTGTGTCTACACAGTTTCTTGACCTCCTGTCAGGAATTTTGTTAAGTTGCCTTCCTCTGCTCCTCACCCAGAATCACTACTGGGTTTGTCTCAAGGTGGCCATGCTGCACTGGGCTGGCTGGCAGGATACCTCTTCTCTGTATCTCTCCTCATTCACTGTTTTCACTCAATTTCTTCTTCCAAACAGTATTCAGTCTAATTTTTTATCCTTCCATTTGATGCTCAGGATTCCAGGATTGTCATCTGTATCTATTCCCCTTGTTTTTTCAGATGTTTGGAGGATGGTGTGTCTAACTAAGCTGCCATTTTGGGCCATCCTACCAAATTAATTTCCATTGTATACAAAAACTTTGCTGCTCTATAGCTCTGTTATCTCCTGTCCTTTGTGCTGTTTTTTTCCTCTTAAAAGTTACAGCTATATATGTATGCCCATCAATACAGATTTATAATTGTTTACATAGAAAAAATATATGAATTACAAACAAAAAATACATTTATACTGTCTTTTATATTCACCTTCAGTGAGTTTGTTTTTTCTGTTTTTGTTTTTGTAGTTTATCACTGTTCTTTATTCCTTCATGTGGATTTGAGTTACTGTTTAGTGTTCTTTCATTTCAGCCATAAGGGCTCTTTTTTGGTATTTTTTTGTAGGGCAGGTCTGCTAGCAATAAATTCTCAGTTTTTATCTGTTTGCGAATGTCTTAATTTCTCTAATTTTGAAAGATAATTTTGTTGGATATAGAATTCTTAGTTGACTTTTTTTTTTCTTTCAATACTTTGAATATATCACCCTAGGCTTTCTGATCTCCATTGATGCTTATTCATGATGTGTCATTCCTGCTCCTTTCAAGAATCTTTGTCTTTTGGCAGTTTGATTATGATGTGTCAATCTCTATGACTTTATCCTATTTGAAAATTTTCGTGCTTATAAAATATATAGATTAATGGTTTTCATCAAAATTGGGAAGTTTTCTGTCATTATTTCCTCAAATATTCTTTCTCCCCATTTTGTCCCTCCTCTGTTTCTGGGACTGCTATTATACATGTACATATGCTTGATGATATGCCACAGATCTCTTAGGTTCTTTTCTTCCTTTTTCTCAAATTGAATAATCTCAGTTGAATTTCTTAAAGTTCACTGATTCTTCTATCTACTGAAAGTGGGGTCTTCCAGAGAACAACTAGACAGGTAAAATAATGACAGTTCTTTAAGAATGAAGCTTTGAAAGAGCTTCAAGTCCATTTTTTCTCCCTCTTGTGGCTGCCAGGCTGCACCAGGAATGGGAGCTGTTATTTTTCAAGACTACCATGTAGCTCCACCACTCGTCTGTCAGTTTATCGTAGTGTGGTAGCTTGTATGTTGCTGTAAGGCTGGAGGCTATGCCACCAGTATTTCAAATACTAGCAGGATCATGGTGGACAGATTTCAGCAGAGCTTCCAGACTAAGACAGACTCGAAAGGGGCCATCCACTTCTCAAAGAATTGGCCAGTGAAAACCTTATGAATGGCAATGAAACACTGCCTGATATATTTGTGGGAAACTTTTTGAATAGCTCTGAAACACTGTCCAATATAGTGCCACAAGATGAGCCCCTCAGGTCGGAAAGCACTCAAAATACCACTGGGGAAGATCTGCCTCCTCACAGTAGAACAGACCTTAATGATATGGATGGAATAAAGTTTTTGAGACCTCCATTTGCTTATGTGGCATGACTCAAAATGAGAAGAAATAGCTGCAAATATCCATTAATAATTGGAGCATGGAATGTACAAAGTACGAATCTAGGAAAATTAGAAGTTGTCAAAAATGAAATGGAACACATAAAGATCAATATTCTAGGCATTAGTGAGCTAAAATGGACAGGTTTTGGCCATTTTGAATCAGACAACTATGTGATCTACTATGCCAGGAGTGACAAATTGAACAGGAATGGCATGGCATTCAATGTTACAAAGAATGTTTCAAGATCTATCTTGAAGTACAATGCTGTCACTGATAGGATAATATCCATACATCTACAAGAAAGACTAGTTAATACTACTATTATTTAAATTTATGCACCAACCACCAAATCCAAAGACAAAGAAATTAAAGATTTTTACCAACTTTTGCAGTCTGAAATTGACCAAACATGCAATCAAGATGTGCTGATAATCACTGGTGATTGGAATGCAAAAGTTGAAAACAGAGAAGAATCACTAGTAGTTTGAAAATATGGGCTTGGTGATAGAAATGATGCTGGAGATCGCATGATGGAATTTTGCAAGACCAACAACTTATTCATTGCAAATACCTTTTTTCAACAACATAAACGGCAGCTATGCAAGTGGATTTCTCCAGAGGCAATACACAGGAATCATAGCAACTATATCTGTGGAAAGAGGTGATGGAGAAGCACAATATCTTCAGCCAAAACAA
The DNA here is from genome assembly GCF_000298275.1 of Orycteropus afer afer. NCBI lineage: Eukaryota > Metazoa > Chordata > Mammalia > Tubulidentata > Orycteropodidae > Orycteropus > Orycteropus afer. The sequence goes on along the minus strand of NW_006921626.1, from coordinate 15,293,257 downwards.
GGCCAGGAGCTGACTTTGGAACAGACCATCAACTGCTCATATGCAAGTTCAAGTTGAAGCTGAAGAAAATTAAAACAAGTCTACAAGAGCCAAAATATGACCTTGAATATATCCCTCCTGAATGTAGAGACCACCTAAAGAATAGATTTGATGCATTGAACACGAATAACTGAAAACCAGACAAATTGTGGGATGACATCAAGAGCATCATCCCTTGAGAAAGACATAGAGAGTTACATGGGCAGTACAGACAACAAATATGAACCC
>NW_006921626.1:15289205-15292027 GCF_000298275.1 Orycteropus afer afer | reverse complement strand
ACCAGATGCCACAGATGTAGTCAGTCTGATTCCTGTGTGTTCCATCTGGTGAAGTCCCAGTGTACAGCTGCCGTTTGTGTTGTTGAAAAAAGGTGTTTGCAATGAACCTGTATATAGACCAGGAGGGTGTTGTTCAAACATAACAAGGGGATACTGCATGGTTTAAAATCAGGAAGGGAGTGCATCAGGGTTGTATCCTTTCACCATACTTATTCAATCTATATGCTGAGCAAATAATCCGAGAAGTTGGACTATATTAAAACAGCATGGCATCAGGATTGGAGGAAGACTCATTAACAACTTGTGATATGCATTTGACACAAATTTGCTTGCTGAAAGTGAGGATGACTTGAAGCACTTACTGATGAAGATTAAGGCTGCAGTCTGCAGTATGGATTACATCTCAACATAAAGAAAACAAAAATCCTCACAACTGGACCAATAAGCAGCATGACAGTAAATGGAGAAAAGATTGAAGTTGTCAGAGGTTTCATATTACTTGCTTCCACATTCAACACCAATGGAAGCAGCAGTCAAGACATCAGATGATGTATCACACTGGGCAAATCTTCTGCAAAAGACCTCTTTAAATGCTGAAGAGCAAAGATGTCTCTTTGAAGACTAAGGTGCCCCCAACCCAAGCCATGGTATTTTTAATCACCTCATATGCATGTGAGAACTGGACAATGAGTAAGGAAGACCAAAGAAGAGTTGATGCTTTTGAGTTGTGGTGTTGGCAAAGAATATTGAAAGTCCCATGGAGTGCCAAAAGAACTGATAAATCTGTTGTGGAGGAAGTGCAGCTGGAATGTTCCTTGGAAGCAAGAATGGCTAGACTTTGTGTCACCTACTTTGGTCATGTTGTCAGAAGGGACCATTCCCTGGAGAAAGATATCATGCTTGGTAAAGTGGAGGGTCAATGAAAAAGGGGAAGGCCCTCAATGAGATGAATTGACACAGTGGCTACAATGATGGCCTCAGGTATAGCAAAGATTGTGAGGCTGGCAGAGGACTGGGCAGTGTTTCATTCTGTTGTACATAGAGTCGCTATGAGTTGGAGCTGACTCGATGGCACCTGACAACAACAACAACAACACCATGTTGCAGGAGAGGGGAAACTAGGCAAAAAATGAACCAAACCCACTGACATCAAGTCGATTCCAACTCATAGCAACTCCTGTTTGGGTTTCCAGGTGGAAAGCAGATTGCCCCATATTCTTTCTGTGGAGCAGCTGGTGGGTTTGAACCATCAACTTTCTTGTTAGCAGTCAAATGCCTTAGGCACTACACCACCAAAAGTTCACTGTTCGTATTAAGATTCAGTTGTTTTTCTTGAAAAATGGTCCCCAGGTTTATGCAAGCCTTTGGCTAGTTTTCAGACAGAATACTAAAAAATTTGATTCTGAGTATTTTTGAGAGGCTTCTGTTTGCTTTTCTGAAAGAGAATTTTTGCTTTGCTGTTTTTGCTGATGTCATTCTACTCCCTCTTTCTTGGAACAGTTTTTTTTCTGTTTGTGTTTGTTTGCTTAGGTTCTGGAACAGCATACTCTCCTAGCTCTCCTCCTAAGAACCAGCCATTATTTATTCTCAATTGTATATTCTGGGTCCTTCTTACCTTCCTGTCCTCCAAAGTGTGGATGCCCTCACAACCCAATCCTTATACATGTTCTCTGTCTACACTTGCTCACTTAGTGATCTCATCTACCTCCCATAAACTGACAACTCCCAAATTTCAGTTTCTGGTGCTGACCTCTTTTAACAATTCCATGCTCACATGTTCAACTATCTGTTAGCATCTCCACTAGGATGGCAGTTAATTCATAAAGATCACTCCTATGCTTTATGTAGGCCTCTGATAAATGTCACCTACCAGAGAGTCCTGATCATTCTATCAAAATATGACCCATCCTATCTCCTTATCTTGTCCTAAGGAGACTCTGTATACCCTTACCTTGCTCCATTTTTCTCCCTAGTACTTATCATCTGACATATCAGTTCATTTGGTTGTTTATCGTTTACCTTCCCCCTTTGAAATGTAAGTTCCATCAGAGCAAAAATTTTTTTCTTTGGTTCACCACTATATCCCCAGCACCTAGAACAGTACCTGGCAAATAATAAGTACTCAATAAATATTTATGGTTAAGAACACCTGGAGTCTGATTGCTGGGGTTAAAAATCTACTTACTAACTGTGTGGTTAGTTAACCTTTCTGTGCCTTGGTTTACTCACCTGTAGAATGGGGATAATAGTGGTACCTTTTGTTTCATAGGGCTGTTGAGGATAAATGAATTAATAAGAGTGCTTAAAACTGTGCCTATCACATAGGAGCTCTGGTGGTATAGTAGTTAAGCCATTTGGCTGCTAACCAAATGGTTGGTGGTTTGAACCCACCAACTGCTCAGTGAAAGAAGGATAGGGCAGTCTGCTTCCATAAAGATTTACACCCTTGGAAACCTAATGGGAGTCACTAGGAGTTGGAATTGACTCAATGGCAGTGAGTTTGTTTTTTTGTTTGGTATTACATAATATGCATTATATAATTTTAGTTATTATTTCTTGCTTGATAAATGAATGATAAGCCCAAAATTATGTATTACATATTCATCAAAATACTTTATTTTACCCACTCTTCACTTAATTACTACCATATACCTACGTAGACCTGGGTTCCCTGTCTTCACCTGGGTCCCTGCGGCTGACTCCTTGATCTGTTCCAGTCCCCTTCTCAAAGAATTAGCCAGAGAAAACCTTATGAATAGCAGAGAAACACTGTCTGATACATTACTGCACAACTTTATGAATAGTCCAGAAACATTGTCCAT
>NW_006921626.1:15262953-15284740 GCF_000298275.1 Orycteropus afer afer | reverse complement strand
TATGACAGTCCCAATCTCTCCATATCCTTGCCAGCATTTGTTATTTGGAATAGCTTAATTTTCTATATAAGACGTTGATCAATCACAACTTTCAGGCCTGGTGAAACCCTGAGGCACACATGTAGAAATATAATTTTGATCTCCTCACGACCTAGTTGTATTTCAACATTAATATTCTTTTTGATTACTGGGCCATTTCAAATATAAGTAAAACAACATGTGGCTAAGAATAAAAACTGTGGGACAGTCAAAACCAGCCTGCCTCTATATGTTGTTGTTGTTGGTATGTGCCATCGAGTTGGCCCCAACTCATAGCGACCCCTCGTGGGATTTCCGAGGCAGTATCACTACAGAAATAGGATTGTCCAACCTTCCTTCCAAGGAGTGGCTGGTGGGTTTGAACCGCCAGCCTTCTGGTTAGCAGTCAAGTGCCTCAGGCACTACACCACCAGAACTGCCTCCATATAAGATGCCTGAAAAAGGATCACAAGCTTACACCCCAAATCTCACAGACCACCTGTTGTGCTCACCAACATCCATGGGGCTCTCGGAGAGGTCGGAGGTCAAAGGAAAATAATTTCCAAATATTTTATTTATTCAGTATAAGAAAATAGAAATTAAATCAGATTCCACTACAGCTTCAAATACACAAATTTCCTCTCACCTTCACAGACTCCTGTTTGGGAAACACTAATTGAGGAGATCCTTAGGCTTCCCCTTGCTGTAAAACTTTTTCCTATTTTTAAAAACTTTTTGAACATTTTAAGTAGTTGATTACATATATGAATAGATAATACATTCATATGATTAAAAAAATATTTTAAAAAGATTTGCAGTGGTCTTCCCCTATTCCATTCTTTATCTACCCAATTCTCATCCCTAATCCTCCCACTTCCCCACCCCCACTAATGCAAATATAACCAATGTTGTTAAATTTGTGTCTTTTCAAGATTTATACATATGCAAATTCAAGGAGATACCCATATTTTATATAAAGTCATACTATACACTCTCTTCTGCTTTTTTCTTTAACTATATGGCTTGACAATTCAGTATTTAGATATCCTCATTTTTTTTTTTTTCAGTATTCCCTTATAAGGATTTAACCAATCTCCAACTGATGGTCGTGTAGACTGTTACAAACAGTGCTGCAGTGAATAATCCTGTCTGTTTTTAAAATGTGATTAACTTGGACATAAGTGAGGTGGGGTTGGCACACAGAGAGTGGTGCCCAGAAGTGCCCTGGCTGTGTTCAGAGGGCGGAGCCACATGACTCACTGGCTCCAAGATTAGTCAAGTCCCCCTCACCCAACACTAAAGGGTGAAAACCCAGCACAAACAGATCATTCCAGAACACTAGGAATGTACCATCTCAGGCCACACTTTGGGAAAGATATCAGGCTCAGGAAAACCCAACCAGTCCTGCTAAGAGAATGACTTAAAGGAATTCCCAACTCTGTTAGACTAATTACTGTAATTAGCTGACAGCACAATTAGCCGTGATTAAGCAGATTACAGAAGAGGCTTACTCTCCACAACTGGAAACATCCCTGTTCAGCCCATTAACCATGCCTGCTGCTTCTCTCTCCATTTTCTTAGACTATGTTCGGAGCACCTGGGTGCCTTCACAGTAGGGTATTATTTTTCTCCTTCAGATTAATTTCTTTTCAACACATTGTAACATATGGACATTAGCCAAGTATGTTATAATCACTGGTTTATTTTTTTAATTGAGATGTAATTTATATATGGGGAGTTCTGGTAGCATAGTGCCTAAGGCACTTGACTGCTAACCAAAAGGCTGGCGGTTCAAACCCACCAGCCACTCCTCGGAAGGAGGGTTGGCAATCTACTTCCATAGTGATACCGCCTCAGAAACCCAAGGAGGGGTCGCTATGAGTCAGGTCTGACTCGACGGCACATAACAACAACAACAACAAATTGCACAGATCTTAAACATGCAGTTCATACATTTTTACAAATGATATATTCACATAACCAACATTCCAATCAAAATATAGAACAATTTAATCCTTCCCAAAATGTCCTTCATGCTCTTCTCTTCAGTCACCCTACCAGTTGCCCTAGGCAACTGTTCTGATTCTAAATTGATTTTGTTGAGAGAAATAACTGATTATAGGACATGAATTGGGAAGTAGCACCTTCTGAACTGAAAAGTATAAACTTCTTTCTGATGCCTTTAAACTCTCTAGTATATATGGCAAGCTATCCTAGTTACTGAATATGTATTTTACTTTGTTCATTCTCAGATCATCCCTTTTTAAAAAGTTTTTTTTTTGTTTTGTTTGTTTAAATTCTCTGAAGTTTAGGAGCAATTTCCAGATGGGGGCCTGGGGCTTCTGGACTATAGAAGCAACTGATGAAAGTTGGAAATTATGAGCTGAACCTAGCTCTGTGTCAATCTTTTGCCCACTCCCCTCTGAAATATACTGAACCAGGGCAAAGAGAGTGAGACTGCAAAGGATTTTAAAAAAGAGAGGAGATCTATGCCCTAAACAGTCTCTGAATCTCTTGATTCAGAGACCTGTGTCAGCAGGAAATGCCATCAAGTCAGGATTGGATTGGTTATAAAGGCGAATTTCCATGTAAAGGTAAGAGTATGTACCAAGGGAACAGGCAAGACTTGATTTTGTAATTGACCAAGCAGACTGAAAGTCAATATGAACTTTCAATAAAAGAGAACAAGAGAAGCTGAGTCCCTTGGGTGAAATAAGGAATTCCTGGAAGAGACAAAGAAGAATGAACCCACAAGTCTGAGTATAGCAGAATATCCCAATGGTGATGCAACTTTTGGGTCTTTTTCTTTCTTTGTGCCAGTGAGAGAGGTGCCAGTCACCTTGGTCATGATAAGGCATTTCAAATAGTGCCCTCCACCCCAAGAGTCCCAAGATTGTGTGTGTGGTTGGGAGAGGGTACACCAGCTAGCAGTCTATAGAAGGGACAGCTTGTTTTCAGCTGCCGTTGAGTTGGCCTCGACTCATGCCAGCCCCATGCACAATGGAATGAAACACTGCCTAGTCCTGCACCATTCCCATGACTGGTTGCTCATCAGATCATTGTGATCTATAGGTTTTTCATTGGCTCTTTTTTGGGAGAAGATCTCCAGGCCTTTCTTCCTAGTCTGTCTTAGTCTGGAAGCTCCGCTAAAACCTATTTGGCATTATAGCAACACTCAAACCTCCATTGACAGACTGGTGGGGGCTGACCATGAGGTGCATTGGCCAGGAGTCAAAACTGGATCTCACATAGTAGGCAAGAATTAACCACCACTGCCCCCAAAAGGGAGAGCAGATTGCTGTACTGTTGGGAAGGTATGAAGGTAGCTGAGAAGGAAAAGCTCCCTGTCTCCTGGTGCCATCGATCCCCAGGAAGGAGAGAGGGCAGGAGTTCTGTATCCACAAGGATGCCCCTAGCTACCTCTTACACAGAGTCCCTAGTGTCTGGGTAGGGAGCGAGAAGCAGCTGTTAATTTAACTGAAGAGCAGAGCTCTGAGAGCATGGCCCTGGACCACAGTTGAGAACATTCTTGGCCAAGTTCAAAGTGACAGGAGCAGGACCAGAAGACTTGTGTTGGCCACCAGACTGATTAGAGAACAGTGATCCCTCCTATGTTTGAAAGTCAGATTGACCCCACCTTCCATGTTGAACAGGGTTAACCATTAGGTTTTGGGACAATTAAAGATGTGGGGAGTGCTATGGAAGAGATACTGAACTTCTTGCTAGTCAGGCAAGTGGGGGCCTCACCCAGTATTCTGTATGTGAAAAAATATTTTAAAATGCTGTCATCTTGTACCCTGACTTTGAGGCAATTCATCCCAGTTAGTTGGATATCATCTGAACTTCAACACATCTCTGTACTGAGGTAGCATTGGTGTCCCTGAGTAATGCAAATGGTTAAGAGGTGTGGCTACTAACCAAAAGGTTAAAAGTTCAAATCCCCTCAGAGGCACCTCAAAAGAAAGGCCTGGTGATCTACTTCTGGAAAATCAGCGATTGAAAATCCTGTGGAGTGTAGTTCTCCTCTGATACCCATGGGGTCTCCATGAGTTGGAGTAGAGTTGAGGGCAGCTGGTTTTTAACTGGAGGTAGTACTTCCTGACTTAGTAGCAATTACTTGGTCCTGTGCTCCAGTTAACCTGGCTGCCCACCTTTCTCCCTTGGCTTTCTGCCTGTGGGATGTTGCTGTACTTTTCCCCAGCCTCCAGTGTCTGCCCTTCCCAATCATTCCTACTCATCCTGTAAGACTTAGTTCTAATGTTGCTACATGAGGCTGTGTTAGTTTCTTGGTGCCTCTATAACAAATGCCATAAGTGAGTGGCTTTAATTAACAGGATTTATTCTCTCACAGTCTAGAAGGCCAGAAGTCCAAATTCAGGGCATACTAACCAATACATGGGGATGCACCATTGTGATGAGCATTGTGGGTTCACACACACATGTACACATGTGCACACACGACCTGAATCTTAGAGGGAATAAAGTTACATCTCCACTTTCTACACTGGTTGCAACATTTTGGTTTTATAAAATTGCACACTAAAGTTTTGGTAAGGATTACCAAAACATGGAACTGATGTCTTTTTTATATTTTTTCATTGCTTTCTAAATCAAAAGTAATTTTGTGTTTGTAACCTGAATTCTTAAGAATATCTCAAACTCTGGAAACTGGTAATAAATTTCAAAACATTTTTTCCTTTTTTTAAAAAAAATATATTGTTTGTGACCCCTTTAAGAGGACCCCCTTAATAGTACTTAAAGTAATAAAGTCAGCTTTTACCTTCGTGTGAAATTTGTATTTTCAACATTTTCCTTAAAAGGTGAAATGAGGTTCCAGTAATTGAAGGTGATGGTGACATTTTCTTGATTAGTTCCATGCCTTGACCTTATTTACAACTTTGTTACAAGATTTTCCAGTCTGCTTGTCCACTTGTTTTCTTGGCCATCATCCTTGAGTCTTTTCTGTAGTAGCCTCACTGCTTATGAGCTGAGACCACATTTTGAACTTCTTTCATAACCCCCATTGTTCCCATGCCATGCCAGTACCGGGGCTTCCCAAAAGTCCATGGAAATTTCCACAGCAGCTGCTCAGCCCCGGCTGCCCTCCCCCACCACCCAACCTGGGACCTGGCCTACAAGTCCTACCAGCCCAAGGACACTAAGCCTGGCTCCGAGTCAGGCTCTACGTCTATTTATGACTTTTTATCTCAGGGTTTATGCTTTGGCACATTGCACTCACAAAACCTCTTCTCAGCAGTCAATACACAAACACACAAGAAGAAGAGAACAGTGGGTCAGATCACCAGACTCTCTTCTTTCATGGCTTCTTGGATGGCTCCAAGTTCTTCCTACCTTTGGTTTATTATTCTTCGTTTGGAGCCTAAATCCTTGGTGGAAACAAAGAAAGCCCTCTGATCACATAAAATATCGTTATAACCACTAATTAACTTACTAATGAACTTATTTCTGACATACTTCTCTTCACAAGGGAAACGTTTCCCAAGAGGGTAGGAAACTCTTCCTCACCAGACTGCTGAGCTCAGCTTGACAGAACTAACTAAACCATACCAAACTCACTGCCACCAAGTTGATTCTGATTCATAGTGACTTCCATTGGGTTTCCGAGGTGGTAAATCTTTATGAAAGTAGAGGAGCTGCTGGTGGGTTTGAAATACTAACTTTCTGGTTAGTAGTCAAATCCCTTCGGCACTGTGCCACTAGAGCTCCTTTTGACAGAACTCTCTCTCTCTCACTGCCATCAAGTCAATTCAACTCATAGCGACCCCTCCTTGGGTTTCAGAGCCAGTATCTCTACAGAAGTAGATTGCCCAGTCTTCCTTCCAGGGAGTGGCAGTGGATTTGAACTGCCAGCCTTCTGGTTAGTAGTGAAAGGCCTTAGGCACTACGCCACCAGTGCTCCCTTGACAAAACTAGTCATCGATAAACCCGAGGCCTCTGTGGAAGGAATGTGCTCATGCGGGACCAGGAGCATAGGGTGCCTGAAGAGAGAGGCTATGAGGAGCTACCCTGCTTCTACCATCGCAAAACTGCACTCTATTCCCACGCAAAGAGTGAGAACAATAATGGACTAGAACAAGGCAGAGCTCTGCCTTTAAACCAGGTCAGTTAGGTACATTGTGTAACCTCTTTTGGCGTCAGCTTTCAAAGGGGTCAAATACCTGACTTACCTACTTTTTCTTTTCACTTGTGGCAAAATTTATATAACAAAGCATTTGCCATTTTAACCATATTTAAGTGTACAATTCAGTGATACTAATTATATTCACCTTACTGTGTAACTGTCACCACTATCCATTTCCAAAATATTTTTATCTCCCTGAACAGAAACAGAACCTTACCTAGTAAATTAATTTTATTTTATGTTATTATTGTTTTCTTTTTACCAATAGCTATGCTTATTATTGGAGCTCTGGTAGCATAGTGCCTAAGGCACTTGACTGCTAACCAGAAGGCTGGTGGTTCAAACCCACTAGCCACTCCTCGGAAGGAAGGTTGGGCAATCTACTTCCGTAGTGATACCACCTCAGAAACCCAAGGAGGGGTCGCTATGAGTCGGGGCCGACTCAACGGCACATAACAACAACAACAACAACATGCTTATTATTGAGCTTCTGGGTGGTGGAAGCAGTTAGGCACTCCACCACTAGCTGAAAGTTTGGCAGTTTGAACCTACCCAGAGGCGCCTCGGAAGGCAAGCCTGGCAATCTGCTGAAAGGTCACAGCCTTGATAACCCACGGAGCAGTTCTACTTTGTACCCTTGGGGTTACCATGAGGTGGAATGACTGGACTGCAACTAACATCAATAACATTATGCTTATTATGTAGTAACTCAGATATCAGCTGGAGTCTCCCAAGGTAAGACTGATTTAAACTTCCATTCTACACACTGTGGAGGTCTAAATCACTTCTAAAAAGTTTAGGCAGACCAGGCAATACTTAGTTCTGTTGTACAAAGGGTTGCTATGAGTCAAAATCAACTCAATGGCACCTCACACACACACAAAGTCTGGATAATTCTATGGAGGACAAGGAGGGAGGTGAGAGAAGGCTCACATTCTTGCAGTCTCCTCGGGTCCTGAGCCCCTGCATCTGCTGAAGTCAATCAGTTTCTAGACTGTCTTTCATCTGTGTGCTGCCCTTGCAGTGCAGTGCCAATCCCTTTAGGGGAATGGAAAAGATCTACATAACAACTTCAAATTAAATATTAGACAGCCTGTCCTCAAAAGTTCTTTAGTTATCCCATCCCCTGGGGACTTTTGTAGGCTGATTCCCTCATGAAGTAGTCCAGCTTGCTATTTTTTTCCTCTCCTTACCGTCCTATCTTTCTTCCTTAACCCTTCCCTTTTGGATTGCCTGCAGAACTCTTACCACTTTATTGATTTATTAACCATTGAATGGTTATTCTATACCTGTAAACCCACTGTCATTGAGTCGATTCTAACTCATAGTGATCCTGTAGGACAGAGGAGAACTGCCCTATAGGGTTTCCAAAGCTGTGATCTTTATGGAAGCAGACTGCCACATCGTTTTCCTCAGGAGCAGCTGGTGTGTTCGGACTGCCAACCTTTCAGTTAGTAGCCAAGCACTTAACCAGTGGGGCACCATTACTCCTGATTATTCTATAGAGTCATTTATTTTTCCAGTGTTCCTTTGGCCAGACTTATCAAGGTGCTAAGTTGTTGTTGTTAGGTGCCGTCGAGTTGTCTCCAACTCATAGCGACCTTATGCACAGCAGAAGGAAACACCGCCCTGCCCGGTCCTGAGCCAGCTCCATGATTCTTGCTATACTTGAGCCCATTGCCACCCTGTCAATATATCTCATTGAGGGTCTTCCCCTCTTTCATCGACCCTCCACCTCACTAAGCATGACATCCTTCTCCAGGGAATGGTCCCTTCTGACAACATGACCAGAGGAGGTGAGACGAAGTCTGGCCATTCTCATCTCCAAGGACCATTCTGGCTGCACTTCCTCCAGGACAGAACTGTTAGTTCTTTTAGCAGTCCATGGTACTTTCAGCATTCTTTGCCAACACCACACCTCAAAAGCATCAATTCTTCTTTGGTCTTCCTTATTCATTGTCCAGCTCTCACATGCATGAGGCGATTGAAAGCACCATGGCTTGTGTCAGGTGCACCTTAGTCCTCAAGGGAACATCTTTGCTCTTCAGCACTTGAAAGTGGTCCTTTGCAGCTGATTTGCACAGTGCTATACATCATCTGGGGAGCTCTGGTAGCATAGTGGCTAAGACACTTGCCTGCTAACCAGACGGCTGGCAGTTCAAACCCACCAGCCACTCCTCGGAAGGAAGGTTGGGCAATCCTACTTCCGTAGTGATACTGCCTCGGAAACCCAAGGAGGGATCGCTATGAGTCGGGTTTGACTCAACGGCACATAACAACAACAACAACATACGTCATCTGATGTCCTGACTGCTGCTGCTTCCATTGGCGTTGATTGTAGAACCAAGTAATGTGAAGTCTTTGACAATTTCAATCTTTTCTCCATTTATCGTAACATTGTTTATAGGACCAGTTGTGAGGATTTTTGTTTTCTTTATACTGAAATATAATCCATATTGCAGACTGTATTCCTCAATCTTCATCTGTAAGTATTCAAGTCATCCTCACTTTCAGCAAGCAAAGTTGTGTCATCATCATATCACAAGTTGTTAATGATTCTTCCTCCAATCCTAATGCCACATTCTTCTTCATATAGTCCTTCTTGAATTATTTGCTCAGCATAAAAATTAAATAAGTATGGTGAAAGGATACAACCCTGGCGCACTCCCCTTTTGATTTTAAACCATGTAGTGTTCCCTTTTTCTGTTCAAACAACAACCTCCTAGTCTATGTACAGGTACCTCATGAGTATAATTAAGTGTTCTGGAATTCCCATTCTTCTCAATGTTATCTACAATTTGTTGTGATCCACACAATCAAATGCTTTTGCATAGTCAATAAAACACAAGTAAACATCTTTCTGGTATTTGCTTTGAGCCAAGATCCATATGACATCAGCAATGATACTGTTGCAAATATAAAAACCAAACCCACTGTCATTGAGTCAATTCTGACTGATAGCAACCTCCATAGTGTTTCCAAGGCTGTAAATCTTTATGGAACCAGACTGTCTCATCTTTCTCCCATGGAGCAGCTGATGGGTTCAACGCTTTGGTTAGCAGTCCAATGCCTTAATCACAGTGCCACCAGAACCCCTCATTGCAAATAAATATAGGGGTTGGTAATCATTGAATGATCATTCCCTATCAAGAGTTTGGTTTCCAATGGCAGCAGCAGGCCCCTGTTCTGTTCATATTTTTATCCATTGCAGTGCAGTGAATTGGTTAATATGGCCCTTCTAACCATAGTCCTCCAATTTGCAATGTGTTGTAAATTCTAGCCTTTACCCTTCTGGTGGCATAGTGCCTAAGGCATTTGACTCCTAACCAGAAGGCTGGTGGTTCAAATCCACCAGCCACTCTCGGAAGGAAGGTTGGGCAATCTACTCTTGTAGTGATACCGCCTTGGAAAGCCAAGGAGGGGTCACTATGAATCAAAATCGACTCGATGGCAGCGAGATCCCTGTTTAGGAGCTCTGGTGTCATAGTGCCTAAGGCATTTGACTCCTAACCAGAAGGCTGGTGGTTCAAACCCACCAGCCACTCCTTGGAAGGAAAGTTGGACAATCTACTTCCGTAGAGATTGTTGTTGTTATGTGCCTTCGAATCGGACCCAACTCATAGCAACCCTTCCTTGGGTTTCCGAGGCAGTATCACTATGGAAGTAGATTGCCCTATCTTCCTTCTGAGGATCGGCTGGTACCCAGGGAGGGGTTGCTGTGAGTTGGGACCAACTCGATGGCAGTGAATTTTGAATTTTGATCCCTGTTCAGGGTGGGATGCATCTTGAGTCTGCCTTGTTGGAGGGTGTGACTCAAGTCACTACCCTTACTTTCCTTGAGGTTATATATTGAAAGTTCTGGCAAAGCTCACTCTCTCTTGCTCTGGATCCTGCATTTGGTTTGTTATCATTTCACCCCTGGACTGGCCTGGAGTTTTGGGTTTGCCAGACTCTGCAACCTTGTGAGTGAGAAGAATCCTCCAGACCTACACCAGACCCACGGATTTGAGACTTGCCAGCCTCTCTGCCTCCACCACCAAGAATGGTGTGAGCCATTTCTTTGGCTGTGTGTGAGTTCTGTGAGATGTCACAGTGAAACAAAGAACACTAAGACAGGAGGGAAAGTACTTAGAGGAGTAGGAGGAGTTGATGTCAGAGATGATGGAGTTTAGTTTTCTAAACAGCAGTTTAGAAAAGTTGTTGTTGTTGTTGTTATATGCCTTTGAGTTGGCCCTGACTCATAGCGACCCCTCCTTGGGTTTCCGAGGCAGTATCACTACGGAAGTAGGATTGCCCAACCTTCCTTCCGAGGAGTGGCTGGTGGGTTTGAACCGCCAGCCTTCCAGTTAGCCGTCAAGTGCCTTAGCCACTATGCTACCAGAGCTCCTAATATCTTTATCTTTAACCTCCACCTCACAGGGACCAGCCTTGTGCTGATCTTTCTAAAAGAAATTATTTAAACACTCATGTTTCAGTTAAGCATCTAGAGCTGCATGGTTCAATCCAGTAGCCACTAGCTGTAGGTGATTATTTAAATTTAAATTAAATTAAAATGAAAATTCATTTCCTTACTTGCTCTAGTCTCATTTCATTTGCTTGTTAGCCACATGTGGCTAAAACATATGGCTAGTGGCAACTGTATTATACAGCATAGATATGAACATTTTCATTGTCACAGAAAGTTCTATTGGAAAGTGCTGACCTGGTAGGCACGCTTATCAGTTGTGCAGAAGATATCAGGCTGAAGGAGAATCAGCTTCCCAGGTGATCACCATGGGCTGAATAATGAGCCAGATCTAACTAGATGTACATGAACTTCATAAGCATAATATACGCCATGTGTACTCCAAAGTGCAGCTGCAGATATATAGCAGAAATGTGGGGAGAAATGAACTTTGGTTGAATTAAAGCTCAACATGCATAATTAATAAAGTATAGATTCAGAGCAAGGAAAGAAGTGATCATTCCAAGCTAAATTGGCCAAACTGCACAAAGAACTCAGGTGTTTTTTCTGAAGTGGTGGTGGTTCCTGAACTAAGACTGGCTATAATGAAATTGATTAAACAGAAAACACAATTTGCCTCACTAGGACTGTTCTTGGTTTTAAACAGATCACTGCTGAGAACTAGCACATAGTTTAGGGAACAGGAGAACCACGTGAACAACCCAGTTGCTCTTTTGTAGTGAGTTTATGCTTTATTTACTGAAAATATGTCATAAAGTAATAAAGGTGATGGGAAGGGTGAGAAACTGTTTTAATGATGATGATGCTATTGAGAGAGCAAGAAAGCAAAAGCCTTGAGCAAAAGCCAGAGGTTATCAAGTGATATTTAGGTTTTATTGCTACACCACTCGTTGTTGTTGTTGTTGTTGTTGTTGTTGTTGTTATGTGCCGTTGTTGTTGTTGTTGTTGTTGTTGTTATGTGCCGTTGAGTCAGACCCGACCCATAGCAACCCCTCTTTGGATTTCCAGGGCAGTATCACTATGGAAGTAGATTGCCCCATCTTCCTTCCAGGGAGTGGCTGGTGGGTTTGAACCGCCAGCCTTCTGGTTAGCAGTCAAGTGCCTTAGCCACTACGCTACACCACTAGAGCTTTGTTATTCAGATTTCTGTAGGAAAAAGAATTTTGTTATTGTATGTCCAAAACTTTCCATCCCCTAACCCTTTCTTTTTTCCCTTATGAAATAGTTTTTGTAACATGTTTTTAGATAACATGTGATTCCATAAATATGCAACTCTCATATAGTAGAGTAGACAGAATTGTGTTCCATTCTGAGTATTTCGGTCCAAAAGGGATGCTGAAGTACTTGAACCAAGTCAGGATAATAAGAAACCAATGGATAAAGTTTTAGAAACAATGACAGGATACTTAGAACTGAAACTGATGTTGTGTGTGCAACCGAGATAAAGGAGAATGGTGGGTGTGATGGACTGAATTGTGTTCCCCCAAAAATATGTGCTGAAAAATCTAACCCCAATACTTGTGTATATAATGTAATCGTCTTCCATAATACAATCTAAATGTAATATAATTAATCAGTTGAGGTGATACCAGAGTAAGGTGGATCCTAAACCTAATCACTTCTGAGATATATAAAGCAAGCTCTGGTGGCATAGTGCCTAAGGCATTTGACTGCTAACCAGAAGACTGATGGTTCAAACCCACCAACCACTCCTTGGAAGGAAGGTTGGGCAATCTACTTCCATAGTGATAGTGCCTCAGAAGCCCAAGGAGGGGTCTCTGAGTTGGATCCGACTCAATGTAGTTTTGGCACATGGCAAACCCTCCACAAGTGTTACCTACTCGCTGTTAGGATTGTTTGTGGTGCATGAGCCCCCATAGCTGGATGTGTTCAAACAGAATCTGGAAGGTCATTTATGGGAGGTATCAGAGGAACTATTTCTGCACTGGGTAGATAGATGGTTAGGATGTGTTCTGTTGCTACTAGCAACTATGAAGTTAAAAAATGGTTGTCAGTTTGACAAATGCTGGGATAAACAAAGTTCAAACAGGGTTCTTTACTCTGACTTCTGCGGTAGGGGAAAAAGACCCCAGATTCAAACATGCTCTCTGGAGACCCTTTAATTAAGCCTTAGATAGGACAAAGACAAAGACAACCATCCAGGATGAGGGAAACCATCAGCAAATACACAGCACAGAAGCCAAATGGAATCCACTGAATCACAGTCATAGTGTTCATTATATTTGATAGAGTACAAATGAAATCATCACAAGATGATTGGTGGCAGGTCAATCCATCACTGTCTCAGGTGGGACTACAGAAGCAGGAAAAGGACCATGATTGGGATGCATACATAATTTGATGATTAAAAACGGTTACAGAATTGGTTTCTGCATCTTGACCACCTGGCTATGTGGTGCTCAGGGTATGACTCATGACCTGAGTCATAGCCACAAGGTGGCTACAAGACAATACCAGGGCCGCAGCCTTTAATATAAATTAGATAACATGCAGCTATTTTCAGTAAATCATTAAGGACATTCCAGGCCAATTCCCTAGTTCTTTGTGTGAGCATCATCTACTTATAATCACACTTTTCCTGAGGGCAAACTGCCCCTCCCTAGGATTGTCCCAGACTTGTCTAGGCATAGCCACATTGCTGGTTTAATGAACAGAAAGAGCTCAAATGGCATCTGAACTTATGTGAAGACCCATAATGAAGTTAGGGCTCCCACTGTAGACCTCAGCCTTCCACAAACCAAACAAATACCCACTGCCATTGAGTTGATTCTGAGTCATAGCAACCATTTTTTTGACAGAGTAGAACTGCCCCCATAGGATTTCCAAGGCTATAAATCTTTATGGAAGCAGACTGCCTCATCTTTCTCCCACAGAGTGCCTGATGTGTTCATCCACAAACTGTGTTAGAATTTAAGCTCTAATACACTTCTCTGAGCCTTTAATATACTGCTGTGAATTGTAAATCTTCCATTATACTTGGCCACAGAACCTTTTTCTATGGAACATGTTTTGAACATTACAAAACACTAGATTGAATGATTTTGAAGATTCTTTCTGACTCTGATACCTGAAAAAGTTGTGAATTTCAAATGCAGTGATATCTATAGCTACTGTTCATGGAGCACTTACTGTGAACCAGGCACTTTAGATATCTGATGCCATGTAATCCTTACAGTAACCCTATGATATTATTATTATCCCTTTTAAAGCTGAGAAAATTGAGTCTCAGAAAAGTTAAACAACTTGCCCAAGGTCACACAGCAAGCAGCTGATGGAGCCAAGACTGTAATTGTGTCTACTCCTTCAAGCCCCACTCTTCCCCACAGTGCCATACATTAGCAGAGATTGCTGATTTTTTGTGTATCATCATTGGGTTGACAAAAGATGATGATAAATATCTGCGGGAAAAAACAAAGTGAAGTTAGCATGATTGTAAGGAAGTATGGTGAAGTGAATTACTTGGTATGGCTTTTCTAGTCATAGTCTTTGTAACTCCCACCAGATCACTGGGTACTCATTGCCATCAAGTCGGATCTGACTCACAGTGAGTCCTCAGGATTTCCGAGATTGTATCTCCATGGAAGTAGATTGCCCAATCTTCCTTCCGAGGAGTGGCTGGTGGGTTTGAACCACCAGTCTTCTGGTTAGCAGTCAAATGCCTTAGGCACTATGCCACCAGAGTGCGACCATGCAAATAAGGTGTATGGAACTCTAATGTGAAGATTGGTTAGTTTTGCTATGCCGCTGGGCTTAAAATGAGCCCTCCTAGAAGCAGAAATGGGGATCTCACTGCCATCAAGAGAGAATAGCCAGAAGTGGAATGGAACACATCCTTGCATTCCTTGAGCTAGACCTTGTTGGCAGAGAGATGATGGGCTGAGACAACTTGCTGACGGAGTGGGGTGCACCTAGATGTATCTATCACCAGATCTAAAAGAGCTTTGTAACACTTGCCCAAGCTGGGCAGAGGCCGGACCCAGAGGCCAAGGGCCAGAGAGGCATCTCTGAGGGCAGAGCAAAGAGGAGACTGTCCAGATCAAAGAATTGTGTCCTGAGAGTGTTCATGAACCTGAATTGTAACCTGTTACTTCCCTAATAAACCCCATAATAATGAGTATTGTCTGTGAGTTCCATCTGGCCATTGCAACAAATTATCAAACCCAGCAGAGAAGTAGTGAGTGCCATGGAAGGGACAGTTGGTGTCAGAATTGGTGAAAAAGCTGGAAGGTGGCAATATGTCTGGCCTCATAGGAATAAGCCTTGGGCTGTTGATGGTGACTCTGTTTCCCCCTTGTGAGGCTGGAGGAAGTCAGAAGATGCTGCCTCCATGCCCTTTTTGCAGGGGGAAAGAGCAAGGACCAGGAGCCAGGAGACTTGGTACTTGAACCTTGTCTTGTGACTTTAGATTCCATTCTTTTTCTACTTATCAACCTTCAAGCCAACTCCTTCATGCCAGAGTTGCTTTAAGTTTGCTGGGAAGGTGACTGACACTATGGGCTAGCAGGAAGTGAGAGGACTGGTTTGTGTTAAATGATGACAGTGCTCTGTTTTCCTTTGGTAGAGATATCCATGACTTGTTCTTATGAAAATGAGAGCCTAGTTTAGGAGCTCTGGTAGCATAGTGGCTAAAGCACTTGACTGCTAACCAGAAGGCTGGCGGTTCAAACCCACCAGCCACTCCTCTGAAGGAAGGTTGGGCAATCCTACTTCCGTATTGATACTGCCTCAGAAACCCAGGGAGGGGTCGCTGTGAGTCGGGGCCAACTCAACGGCATATAACAACAACAACACAACAAGTTTTGGGTAAAGCCAGGCATCTGTTCTTTACCTCCTTTACCTTCTTTACCTTCATCCAAGACTGGATGAAAAAGGGAGGAGAGATTCCTTTGCTTCTCCTGTCTCTTCACTTCACTGCAGGGTAATGATGTGCCTCCTAACAGTGTGGAGCACAAGGTGCCCTTCCCACAAGGAATGGCAATAGGGACAAACACTTTGAGGTTTAAGTGGAGAATCTGGGAGCTTCTATTCTCAGATCTTGGAGTCCCTGGGTGGTGTAAATGGTTAACTCACTTGGCTGTTAATTGAAAGGGTGGAGGTTTGAGTCCACCCAGAGATGTCTTAGAAGATAGGCTTGCCATCTATTTCTGAAAAATCAGCCATTGAAAACTCTATGGAGCACAATTCTGTTCTGACTGTAGACATAGTGTTGCCATGAGTTGACTTGATGGTAACTGGTTTTATTCTCAGCTCTGCATGACATCAAGGTTGTGGTCATTCACCTAATATTTCAGCACCTGTTTGTGGTCTGGCTCTGGCCTGGGCTTGTAACTGGATCAAATACCTCCAACCTCTCCTGGGACCTCAGCTCACTGGGAGCAAGAAGGAACACACGTTTCTGAGTCTCCTACAAAGCAAGGACATTGCTTTGTCATATTTCTTTCTCCACCTTCAAGCAGTGGCCAGAAACCTAACAGAAACTCAATACTGCAGACTAAATGAGGAGAAACCAGGCTTGAGTGCCCCACAGGCAGGGCTCATGATTGAATATGCTGCCCTCCTGTGGCCATCCTGGTGCAGACCTAACAGAACAGGAAATTCAAGACAAATTCCCTGAGTGGTGCAAAGCTTAATACAGTTGGCTGCTAACTCAAAGGCTGGGGGATTGAGTCCACCCAGAGGTGCCTCAGAAGAAAGGCCTGGTGATCTACTTCTAAAAAATCAGCCATTGAAAACCCTGTGGAGCACAGTTCTACTCTGACACATAAGTCAAAGACAACTCATCTGGCAACTGGTTTTTCAAAACAAATGGAATGCTTGGTGAACCAGGAGGGGGCGCTGGAGGTGGTAAAAGGACAGGAGAAGAAATGTGAAGCCACCAGATGGAAGCGGAAACCGCGCTGTGCAGCAGTGGTCCTTGAACTCTCTGATCTCAGGACTCTTTTACACTCTTAAAAATTACTGAGCACCACAAAGACTTTTTGTTATTTGGGTTAATTCTCTCATCTCAGAAAATTAAAACCCACTGCCATCAAGTTGATTCCAACTAATAACAACTCTATAGGACAAAGTAGAAATGCCCCACAGAGTTTCCAAGGCTGTAATCTGTAAGAAGCAGACTGCCACATCTTTCTCCTGTGGAGCAGCTGGTGGGCTTGAACTACTGAACTTTTGGTTAACAGCTGAGTGCTTAACCATTGAACCACCAGGTCTCTTTCTATCAGAAATTGTAACTGAGAAATTTAAAAATACCTATGCATTCAGTCCCTTTAAAAATAACAATAATAGTTCATGTTGGGAGCTCTGAGTCGGGTTCGACTTGACGGCACATAACAACAACAACAACATGCATCAGTCCCTTTAAAAATAACAATAATAGTTCATGTTGGGAGCTCTGAGTCGGGTTCGACTTGACGGCACATAACAACAACAACAACATGCATCAGTCCCTTTAAAAATAACAATAATAGTTCATGTTAACAGAAATAACATGTTTTTATGAAAATTGCTGTATTTTGCAAGACAAAAAGCATTAATGAAAAGAGTGGTAGTTTTACATGTTTGCAGTTCTCTTTAATATTATAACTTGATAGAAGACAGCTGGATTCTCATATCTGCTTCTGCATTCAATCTGTGGTGATACCACATGCCATGCAATTTCTGGAAGCTCCACCATATACTCATGAGAGAATAAGAGTGAAAAAGGCAAAAAATGTCTCAATATTGTCATAGAGCAAAAATGGGAGAATCTGGGTGAAATTGAAGGTAAAGAGTTTCATTGAGGGGCAAGGCAATTTGCAAACTGAGAATCATAAAGTCCAGTGGATTCTAAACTAAATGATCCAAGGAAGAGACAGTTCAGAGAGTTTACAGGTGGCGAGGTGGGGGGCGGGGAGGGAAATTCAGTGAAAATTCAGTGATTGGTTGACATTTAAGTAATAGTTGCAAAATTGGGTGATGGTACATCTGATTGATAAGAAATTACATACATTTCTAAAGATTGTCTCAAAACAATCATGAGGCCCATCTTGTGTGACTGCAGGGAGGACATGTGTAATTCTAAAGTTTGTTTTGAGTAAGCATCTATTCTGAGAATTCTTTTGGACCTGGTTTCCTATGCAGCAAACAAAACCAGTAAGCAAACAAAATTGTATTGTTTTCTGAAATCATTTAGCAAGTAATTTTCTCAGAGTACAGTGGAGAGTTACAGGAATGACAGGCTGTATTCATTCCTGATGCAGAGTTCACTTTTGATTCAAAATGTTGTTTTAGTCTCAGACCTTAATATAACCTCCATCTCATGTTGAGAGTCCTAAATTCATTTGAGGCACTCTTAGTACTATAACGAAAATAGTTTTGACCTCACAGCCCCCTGGGGCCACACTTTGAGAACTACTACTATAGAGTTTGAGCTAAGAGCTCCCTCCAACTCAGGCTGCTCCTCCATCAGCTTCTTGGATCCTCAGAGGTAACAAGCCTTGGGCAGAGGGAGGGGAAGGGAGGCTGGCTCAGGCCACTGAGGCAGCCATGAAAAAGGGGCAAGTGGAGAGTGAGAGTTTGGGGAATTTTAAAAATATGATTGCCAGAAAATAAAATGTTGGGAGAGTGAAATATAAATTCTAGAATATAGGGTACACAAAAAGATAGAGAACACGAGAGAACAAGTAATAGAGAATAAGGAACAGTTTGAGAGATCTAACACCAGTCTCAAAGAAAGCCCAAAAAGAGGAAATAAGTAAGAAGAAAAAATTTCCAAGACCTGAATACAGACACAAATATTCAGACCGAAAAGACATAAGAGATGTTGAGTAGGATGGATGAGAGAAAAAAATAAAAGGCACCTCACTGACTTCTATAACTTATCTTCACACACACGGTGGAGTGTGGCCATGCAGCTCCCATTGGATCCTTTTCCTCATTCGTCAAGTGGACTATCACACAGAGCCATTCAGCATCCTTGCATAACCAGACCAGCAGAAGAAAAGCCATCAAACAGGACTTACCTTTCTTATAAGGCAGTTGAGTTATAAATAGAAAAAAAAAAAATGATCGGGTGCACATTTTTTTCCTCTAGTGATCCAACAGAATGTGGAAATTATTGAACAATATCATTAAATATCACAAACAAGTAAAATTTTGCTGAAATTAATTTTAAAATGGTTGCAGAAGCATATTGACAGGGAATTGCCAGAAATTCAAGCTAGATTCAGAAGAGGATGTGGAACAAGGGACAGCTGTATGATGCCAGATGGATCTTGGCTGAAAGCAGAGAATACCAGAAAGATGTTTATCTGTGTTTTATTGACTATGCAAAAGCATTCAACTGTGTGGGTCATAACAAATCATGGATAACAGTGCAAAGAATGGGAATTCCAGAACACTTAATTGTGCTGAGGAACCTGTACATAGACAAGAGGCAGTCATTCGAACAGAACAATGAGATACTGTATAATTTAAAGTCAGGAAAGGTGTGCATCAGAGTTGTATCTTTCACCATACTTATTCAATCTGTATGCTGAGCAAATAATCAGAGAAGCTGGGCTATATGAAGAAGAATGTGGCATTAGGGTTGAAAGAAGACTCATTAACAACCTGTAATATACAGATGACACAACTTTGCTTGCTGAAAGTGAAGAAGACTGGAAACACTGATGAAGATCCAAGATTATAGCTTTCAGTATGAATTACACCTCAACATAAAACACAAATCCTCACAACTCTACCAATAAGTGTCATCACGATAAAAGGAGAAAAGATTGAATTTGTCAAAGATTTCATTTTACTTAGATCCACAATGAATGCCCATGGAAGCCCAAGAAATCAAACAACATATTTCCTTGAGCAAATCTGCTGCAAAAGATCTCTTTAAGTGTTAAAGAGCAAAGAAGTCAAAGACAAAGGTGCCCCTGACCCAAGCCATGGTATTTTCAATTGCTCCATATGCATCATAGAGCTGGACAATGAACAAGGAAGACAACAGAAGAATTGATGCATTTGAATTTTGGTGTTGGTGAAGAATATTGAATATACCATGGACTGCTAGAAGAACAAACAAATCTGTCTTGGAAGAAGTGCAGCTGCAATTCTCCTTGGAAGCAAGAATGGCCAGACTTCATCTCTTATACTTTGGTCATGTTATGAGGAGAGACCAGTCTTTGGAGAAGGCTATTATGCTTAGTAAAGTAGAAGGTCAGAGAAAAAGAAGACCCTCAGTGAGATGGACTGACACAGTGGCTGCAACAATGGGCTCAAGCATAGCAATGATTGTGAGGATGGTGCAGGCCTGGGTAGTGTTTTGTGCTGTTTCACACTGGGTTGCTTTGAGTCAGAACCAATTTGATGGCACCTAACAACAACAAATGGCTCTCTAAGATCCCTGGGTGGCACAATGGTTTGTGCTTGGCTGCTAATCTAAAGGTTGGTAGTTTGAACCTACCCAGAAGCACCATGGAAGAAAGGCCTAACAATCTGCTTCTATAAATATTACAGCAATGAAAACCCTGTGGGGCAGTTCTGTTCTGTCAGATGGGTCACCAGGAATTAGAAATCAGCTGGATAGTACCTAACAACAACAACAACATGGTCATTCTATGTTCAACTTTTTGAGGAATGAACAAACTGTTCCTCAGTGAAGGCACCATTTTACATTCACCAGCAATGGATGAGGGTTCCTGTTTCTCCACAACCTTGCCAACATTTGTTGTTTTTCATTTTTTGGTCATTGCCATTTCATGGGGATGAGATAATATCTCTTTGTGGTTTTGATTTGCATCTCCTTATTGGCGCAGTGCCTAAAGCATTTCACTGCTAACAAAAAGGTTGGCAGTTCAAACCCACCAGCCACTCTGCAGAAGGAAGATGAGCCAATCTACTTCCATAAATATTTACTGCCTTGGAAACCCAATGGGGCTTGCTCTGAGTTGGAATCGACTCAATGGCAGTGAGCTGTTGTTTGTTTGTTTTTTTAATGGCTAATGATGTTGAGCATCTTTTCACGTGCTTGAATATCCTCTTTGGTGAACTCTCTGTTCAAGTCTTTTGCCCATTTTTTTTGATTGGGTTGTCTTTTGTTGTTAAGTTGGAGAAGATATGGATATATATATTTGTTGTTGTTGTTATGTGCCGTCAAGTCGGACCTGACTCATAGCGACCCCTCCTTGGATTTCTGAGGGTATCACTACGGAAGTAGATTGCCCCATCTTCCTTCCGAGGAGTGGCTGGTGGATTTGACCGCCAGCCTTCTGGTTAGCAGTCAAGTGCCTTAGCCACTATGCTACCAGAGCTCCCGTGGATATATATATATATATACACACACACATATATAAGGCCAAATATATATATATATATTTGTTGTTGTTATGTGCCGTTGAGTTGGACTCGACTCATAGCGACCCCTCCTTGGGTTTCCGAGGCAGTATCACTACAGAAGTAGGATTGCCCAACCTTCCTTCCGAGGAGTGGCTGGTGGGTTTGAACCGCCAATCTTCTGGCTAGCAGTCAAGTGCTATATATATATATATATGGCTCTTGTCTGATAATATCTGATAATATGGTTCCTGAAAATTTTCTCCCAACCTGTGGATTGTCTTTTCACTCTGTTAATAAAGTCCTTTGATGTACTGATTTTAAATGCATTTTATTGAAATAAAATTTATGTACAGTGAAATACACAAAACTAAAGTGACATGGGTCAATGCTTTTTTTTTTGCAGTGTTCCCTCCCCTCCCCTCCCACCCCTGACAACCAACAAAGTTTCCTTCCATATGTAAACCTTTCCTTGACCCTCCACAACAACGAACTAATACTATATTTGTCCTTCTGTGATTGACTTATTTCATTCAGTATAATGTCCTCCAAGTGCATCCATATTATGTGGTGTTTTGCAGACATTATTCTTTAGTGCTGCATAGCATTCCATTATGTGTATGTACCATAGTTTGGTCATCCACTCTTCCGCTATAAATCTTGGAGATAAGTCTCTTGCCAGATATGTAATTATCGGCAAATATGAATTTGTTGCTGTCATTTTTGTTATGTGCTTTCTTGTGATGTCGATTTCTTTGTTCCATATAATTTTCTGTGCTGAGCTTGTTTTGTTTATGAATCATGTTATCACTTCCTTCATTGCTATTGTTTTAGTATTT
>NW_006921626.1:15257943-15262188 GCF_000298275.1 Orycteropus afer afer | reverse complement strand
ATCTGTCTCTCAATTTGTTGAAAATACCTAAATATAATTCTTTTGAATTCCTTATCAGGGAGTTCCAATGCTGTGTCTTCCTCAGGGATGTGTTGTGGGTCTCTATCCTGGTCCCTTGTTTCTCCTGCTTTATCTTGCTTCTTTGTGTGGACTGTGATGCTCTGTTGTCTCTGAGGCATTGTGATGTTTTGTGTTTACATTTAATTGGTGATCATATGTTGGAGTGACTTGCCCATGATTTTCGTTTTCTTTGTTTTGTTTGTATGTTATCTACGCAAGCAGGGTACTGTGGTGTGCTCCTCTATTCACTAGTTGACAGCACTTATACACTCACCACCTGTCTCCTTTCCTGTTGTCAGTCTCTCGTATGTCCCTGCTGACCTTGGCAAACAGAGCCTATTCTTAGGTCCCTGAAATCCAAATGAGAATGCTGTCACTTTAAATATCCAAAATGGCCACTGCTTGTAAACATTCAAAATGACTGCACTGTCAGTCACTTTAAATATCCAAAATTGCCATCACATGTAAACAGTCAAAATGGCTGCACCCTCCAGACAGCAGAAAGCAACAGCTCAGGTTTTCTCCCTGCTTGCTGTTTCCCTTCCTAGTCATAGGCAACCAGTGCCATCATCCCTGCAGCCCTTGGTGACCAGGGCTGATCTTTAGGTCAATTCTCAGGTCACAATAACTCTTGGAAACATTCAGGCTGTTGGTACCGTCAGGGTAGCTGGCAGTCCACAGCTCTGACTGTCTCTGTACTCACTGTTTTCATTCAGGGTTTTCCACTAGTTGGTGCCTAATCCACTTCTGTATAGTTCCTTTCAAAGCTCAGGGCTCCGGGATTATCTTCTGTATCTCTGTCAATTGGTTTTTCTTTTCTTTGTTGAAGAGGGTCTGTGTCGCTTGTCTGCCTATTCCTCCATCTTACCGGAAGTCCTCTGATTTTTTTTTTTTTTTAAAGTATCAGTACTTTGTTCTATTTCAGGCAATGTTGCCACTCCTTCTTTGCAGCACTTTCTGTGTATTAACTTTTCTCCCTTGATGTTGAAATATTTTTCATTTTTAGATTTGTTCTTTGTGAAACACTTCTTGTTAGTTGTGAGAAACTCTCTTTGTTCCACACATTCCTGCTGGGTAGCTTTGTGTGGGCGTAGCATGGAAGTGGTGTCCTGTGTTGTTACTGATTACACACAGCAGGACGACTGTGGTGTGTAGTAGGTAATAGCACATATTTTTGGAACCAAATGTCCTAGATTTGTATACCAGTGACTCTGCTTGCTTCCTGCTTGATCTTGGGCCAAGTCACTTAACTTCACTATGTCTCAGTTTCTTCATCTGTAAAATGGAGGAAAGAATAGGAAAGAACCTACTCCCCACTGTAGTTATAAGGATTGAAGAGGTTAGCCATATGACCTCATTTAGTACAGTGCCTGACACATGATAGGCACCAGGTAAAGGTTTGCTATGATCATTACTCTCTAGGAAGTCTACAGCCATTGCTTCAAGACCTTTTCAGTGGATTCCCACATTCCCCCCGAGAGTCTCATGCCTGCTCCAGGGAACTTCTGGTCAATTTCCAAATCTTCCCCACAGCTCTCTGGTCATTTGCTCACACTGGATCCTTCTTCCCCATTATCATTCAAAGATGCCCAGAAATCCTACATCCTTCACACCATCTTTTCTGGTGGCACAGTGGTTAATTGCTCAGCTGCTATTCGAAAGGTCAGAGGTTTGAACCCACCAGCTGCTCTGTGGGAGAAAGATGTGGTAGTCTGTTTCTGTAAAGATTATAGCCTTAGAAATCCTGTTGGGCAGTTCTACTCTGTTCTGTAGGGTCACTATGAGTTAGAATTGACATGCTGGCAATGTTATTTTTTCCCCCAAGCTACCAGCAAGCATGCTTTCAACACTGCTGATGTACGAGGAATCAGTCACCTCCTAACTTACTAGCCATTTTTCTAGTTCACCTCTCCTGCTCTCCTTGTTCTAACTCCAGAAAGACTGACAATCTACCTTCATCCTTTTGCTGTCATCTCCCAAAACAATTTCTACCTTCTCTAAAAACATCAGCTCATGGCTCATACTGTCTCTGGGATCCCATTTTGTCCTGTTGTTTTGGTAACTTAATTATGTACGTGGGTTAGCCAAAAGGCACCATAACCTCTTATCCTCTTTATCTTTATCCTCCCTTATCCTCTTTGACTGGGCACATGGTCACTTGAAATAAAGATAATTCTCAGTCTCCCTTGTAACTAAGTATGGCCATGTGACAATGGACAATTGGATATAAGCAAAATGCTATGTACAACTTCTAGGAAGTATTCTTAAAAGGAGGAAGTGTATCCTTTTCTATCCTCCTTTCATGCCAGCTGGAATGTGGACATGATGGCTGGAGCCTGAGCAACACACTAAGACCATGAGGTGAAAGCCACATGCTGAGAACATCAAAACAAGATGGGAGTCTGATCCCTGATGCCACAAGCAATCATGATTTCCCTGGACTGCCTATGTTTGGGATTCTTTTAAGTGAGTAAACAATAACCTACTTTGTTTAAACCACTGGTATTTTTGTTATATGCAGTTGGACCTAATATTTATCCTCAGGAAGCTTAAGAGACTTACCCCAAGTCACACTGTAAGTAACTAGCAAAGCCAGGATTTGAACCAGCCAATTTTACTCCAGAGCCCATAGGACATGGGGAAGCAGGAGTTGCCCCACCTCAAGGTCCTTACAAAGAGGGCCCAGCACAGTACAGGGGAGGGTACTCTATGAGCTCCAGGCTACAAGAAGTCAAGTGTGCATGTGCTGGTGGCAGAGGAGGGAGTAAGAGGAGCATTTAACTCAGAAGGCAGGGGCTAAGCTTCCCCATGCATGCTCAATACCCCCTTTCCAAATGTAGTACCGGAAGAGACTCTGAAGAGGGAGAAGAAAGCTGGCACTTGGGTTCAACTAGTTATACCAGGTTCCACTTTAAGGTCATTGTTATGGGCTGAATTGTGTCCCCCAAAATATATATTGTAAATCCTAACCTCTAGGCCTAGAAGCTCTGGTAGTGCAGTGGATAAGGCATTCAGCTGCTAACTAAAAGATAAGCAGTTCAAACCCCACCAGCTTGTCCTCATGAGAATGATGAGGCAGTCTGCTTCCGTAAACATTTACAGCCTTGGAAACCCTATGGGGGCAGTTCTACTCTGTCCTATAAGGTTCCTATGAGTTAGAATCAACTCAATGGCAGTGGGTAGGTTTTTATGCCTGGGGTTATAATTCCATTTGGGAATAGGTTGTCTTTGTTATGTTAATGATGCAGGATTAGTATAGAGTATGTCTGGAGTCAGTCTCTTTTGAGATATAAAAGAAATTAAACAGAAATAGAGAATCCAGAGACTGAGCCATCCATTGATGGTCCATATCTTAATAATACTGCAAAGCAGTGGAGGAAGGAGTAACCACTCAATAAATAGTACTAGGCTGGTTACAGCCAGAGGATCCCTCATGGCACAGTGGTTGAAGTGTTCAGCTACTTACAAAAAGGTCAGCAGTTTGAACCCACCATCTACTCCAAGGGAAAAAGATGAGGCAGTCTGCTTCCATAAAGATTACAGCTTTGGAAATCCTACGGTGTGGTCCTACTCTGTTCTATAGGGTCTCTAGGGGTTGGAATCAACAGCAGTGGGTTTGATCTGGTTACTAAATATCATACATAAAATAGATTTCAAATGGATTAAAAATCCTAGTGTGAAAATAAAAATGTAAGCTTTTAGAAAACCTCAAGGGTAGGAATGGTTTCTTAAATAAGACTCAAAGACATAAACCATAAAGACAAAAAATTGATAGATTTTACAATACTAAAATTTAAAAATTACTTTGTTCTAGCAAAAGACTCCTAGGAGAGGGTAGGGGAGACAAGGCACAGCGTAGGAGAAGATACTACAAAATGCATATAACTGGACCCAAGTTTAACATCTATTCAGAACACACACACACACACACACACACACGTATAAAATCCAATTAAAAAGGGCAAGGCTATGAACAGACAAGGAAACTGGCACAACTAATCAACATATGAGAAGATGTTTAATATCATTAAAAACTGAGGAAATGAAAAGATAGAAACAACCTAAATGTCCATCAACAAATGACTGGATAAACAAAATATGATGATATATATATATATAGATATATATATATATATAGTTGTTGTTATATGTCATCGAGTCGGACTCGACTCATAGCAACCCCTC
>NW_006921626.1:15254655-15257749 GCF_000298275.1 Orycteropus afer afer | reverse complement strand
AAAGTCCTGACACATGCCACAACATGGATGAACCTTGAAAGCATTATGCTAAGTGAAATAAGTCAGACACAAAAGGACAAATATTGTAGGATCCCACTTATGTTGTCTTGGTTCTCTAGTGCTGCTATAACAGAAATACCACAAGTGGATGGCTTTAACAAACAGGGATTTATTCTTACAGTTTTGGAGGCTAGAAGTCCAAATTCAGAGTGCTGGCTCTAGGGGCTGGGTGAAGGCTCCCCAACCTTGAGCTGAAGCTTTGCCTCTTATTCTAGGCCTGCTGGAGCTGGAGGCTTCTTCTAACTCAGGCAGCCACAGGCTGCTGAGGCTGAGACACTCAAGCTTGACAGGTAAAATAGCACAATCTCAAAACTGGCAGGCAACATGACAGACCACTGGTTCAAGTCCAGGAACAATTCCAAGATCAGCAGGCAACATGGCAAGTCACTGGTTCAAGTCCAGGAACTGGAGATGAAGACTTGGCCAAATGAAGGATCCAAACATGCCAAAAAATCTAGAGATCTTTCTCAAAAGCTTCTTCTTACATACTGGAATCAGGCCACACCCTAAGGCAACTACTTAGCTGCTCATAGCAGATTCCACCATGGAGGTGATTATAATCTCATCATGGGAAATAACTATATCAGGCTGCCCAGCTACTCAAAATCATAACCTAGCCAAGTAGACACACAACCTTAACTACCACATATATGAAATAGATAAATGTATAGAGACCAAAGTTTATCACCTGTTACCAGGGGTGGGAGTGAGGGCAGAGCCTTTGCTTAGAAGGCACTGAGTTTTTGTTAATTTGGAAATGGATAGTGATGATGGTTGTACAACATGATGAACATATCCAATGCCACTGAACTGTACATATAAAACATGCTAAATTGGCAAATGTTTTGTCATATATAATTTTATTGTTATTTGGGTGAAAGTTTACAAAGCAAATTCATCTTCCATACAGCAGTTCACATACATTCTCCATGTCATTGACTATAATCTTCCACAATGTAACAGCTCTCGTCCTCCTTCCTCCCCATAGCCCACCTCTTCCCTGTGTCCATCCTTCCATTCACTCCTGCCCCCTGAGCTGTCTCCCTGTGCATACACAGCCCTTCTATTCTCCCATGATTGATTTCTCCAAGGAGTGTATCTACCTAATGGAAATGTTCAGCTCATATGCCTGTCTTTTGTTTGGCTGGAAGCCACGGGAGTGGGTTCAATTCCAGACGTAAAGGGCAACTAGGGGCCATAGTCTCAGGGGCTCCACCAGGCTCTATCACACCAGCAAACATGATACCCCCCCCCTTTTTTTTTAAATGAATTTGAGTTTTTGTTCCACATTGTTCTCCCACTCTATCAAGGATCTCCTACATAGATCCCTCTCTGAGTGGTTGATAGTGGCACTCGGGCACTATCTAGTTCTTCTGGTCTCATAGTCATATAGGCTAAGGATTGCATGGCGTACCAGTCCTTTGGACTAATTGTTTCCATGAATCTTTGGTTTTCTTCATTCTTTGCTCTGGATGAGGAGAGATCCATCATTGCATCTAGATGGCCACTTGCAGGCTTTGAAGATCCCTAGTCACAAAAGTAGGATGTGTAACAATATTTTTGTGTAGTATGTTATGCCAGTTGAGCTTGCTGTCCCCTGCTACCATGGTCCCGAGCCCACAGGTCCAACTACTTGCTCCCTCTGGGTAGCTGGCTGTGGCCAAGAAATGACTACAACCTTGTCATTTGTCAGCTCTACTATATTCCTGGAAATTCTTATAGAACATACAAATACACTTGTAGAAACATTGTCTGCCAACATGGTCATGGGCACACTCCCCTCTGCATAGACATACTTAATTGTTTAGCTTGTCCACCCATCTGTCCACTCATAGATCAATGTTTGCCATCACTGACAATGCAGTAAGGTATGTGCAAAAAGGTTCATTTTGTTGTCTGTACCTCCCATGCACCTCTCTATGTCTTCCTCTTCCTCAGTGCCACCATGTTGATCACTCACATTTGGTATATTGCCCTTCCCTTCATCCAAATCAGTATTTGTTTCTACCTGTCTAGCAGTGTTCCCTCTCCTCTCCTCCCACCCCTGGGAACCAACAAAGAAAATTTCCTTCCATATAGAAGGAAGACTTTTTACAATAATGGACTACCATGATATTTGTCTTTCTGTGACTGACTTAATTCACTCAGCATAATGTCCTCCAAGTTCATCCACGTTATGAGGTGTTTAATGGATTCTTATTTATTCTTTAGTGTAGCACAGTATTCCATTGTGTATGTACCAAAGTTTGGCTATCCATATTGTTGATGAGCACCTAGGTTGTTTCCATATTTTTGCTATTGTAAATAGTGCTGCAATGAACATGGGTATGCATATTTCTGTTCTTGTCCTAGCTCTCATTTCTATAGGATATATGCATAAGAATGGAATTGCTGGGTCAAATGGTATTTCTAATTCCAACTTTGTAAGGAATCACCATACTGCTTTCCACAGTGGTTGTATTATTTTGACAGTCCCACCAGCAGTGTATGAAAGTCCCAATCTCTCCATATCCTCGCCAGCATTTGTTATTTTCTGTCTTGTTGAATTTTGCTGCTAGTGCTAGGCCAAGATGGCATCTCATTGTTGTTTTGATTTGCATCTCTCTAATGGCTAATGATCGTGAACATGTCTTCATGTGTTTGTTGGCCGCCTGAATATCCTCTTTGGTGAAGGGTCTATTCATGTCTTCTGCCCATTTTTTAATTGGATTGTCTTTTTGTTGTTGAGGTATTGGAGTTTTCTGTAAATTTTACAGTTAAGTCCCTTGTCAGCTATATCATTGCCAAATATTTTTTCCCATCTGTAGGTTCTCTTTTGACTCTTTTGGAGAAGTCTTTGGAAGTACATAAAAATTTAATTTCTAGAAGGTCCCATTCATTAGTTTACCTTCTGCTGTTTGTGCATTTTTGGTTATGCTTGATAGTCTATGCCATATATTGTTGTTGTTGGTATGTGCTGTCGAGTCGGCCCCGACTCATAGCGACCCCTCCTTGGGTTTCCGAGGCAGTATCACTACAGAAGTAGGATTGCCCA
>NW_006921626.1:15246437-15247082 GCF_000298275.1 Orycteropus afer afer | reverse complement strand
CTTGAAAAAAAAAAAAAAAAGAAGAACAATGAACAATGAATGGGGAGAACCACAAGAAAGAAAAAAATGGGAATCAGGAAAAGGGAAGAGAGAAAAAGCCAAAAACTAGAACCTGGGAAGAAAAGAAGAAAGAATAGTAATAAAAAGGACAAAAAAAGAAAATAATAATAATTTAAAAACAGTAAAAACCACACAAACTAAAACAAACAAACAAACAAAAATCTGGGTGGGGCAGGGCACCCAGGTTCCATAAGAGCACACAGACTGAGACGGAATTCCTGCTGGCCCAGAAGGTGGGTGGGAGTGAGGGATGGCCACACCTCCGTTCACCAAGAGGGTGTGGGGTATAAGAGTGACAAGGGAAAAGTCACACCTTTCCAGTCCTCAGTGTCCAGAATGTCCTTGTGGTCCCTAGCACATGAAACCTATTCTTAGATCCCTGGAATCTAAGAGAACGCTGTTGCTTTAAATATCCAAAATGGTCAAACAGCTTGTAAACATTCAAAATGGCTAAACCCTCCAGACAGCCAAAAGTCCACAGTTCAGCCTATCTCCCTCTTTGCTGCTTCCCCCTTTATTCACCAACCACCAATGTAGTTCTCTGTGCAGCTCCTGCCTAGCAGGGCTGATTTTTTTTTTTTTTTT
>NW_006921626.1:15231517-15244652 GCF_000298275.1 Orycteropus afer afer | reverse complement strand
AGTGGATGACAGTGGTAGCCAGACACCATCTAGTTCTTCTGGTCTCATAGTTGTATAGGCTAAGGATTGCATGGTGTATCAGTCACTAGGACTAATTGTTTCCATAAATCTTTGGTTTTCTTCATTCTTCTTTACTCTGGAGGAAAAAATAAAAAAAATAAAAAAGGAGAGACCCATCGTTCCATCTACATGGCTGCTTGCAAGCTTTGAAGATCCTAGTCAGTACTCACCAAATTAGGAGGTGGAACAATGTTTTGTGTAGTATTATGCCAAGGGAGCTTGATGTCCCCTAGCAGGGCTGATTTTTAGGTTAATTCTCAGGTCCAAACCTCACTTGGCAATATCTAAGCTGTCTGTGCCGTCAGGATCGCTGACAGACTGCAGCTCTGTATGTGTCCTTTTCTAGTGTTTTCATGCAAGTTCTTCTACTAGTTGGAGTTTAGTCCACTTCTGTATCCTTCCTTTCAAAGATCAGAGCTCCAGAATTATCTTCTGTATCTTTGTTAACTAGTTCCTCTTTTCTTTGTTGAAGAGGGTCTGTGTAGTTTGTCTACCTATTCCACCATTTTACTGGAACTTTCTTGTTATATATATCTATTTTACAACAATAATGGGGGGAAAAAATAGCCCACACAGAATACAAACTAAAACTTAAAGGAGATAATACCCATCCAATTAACAAAAATGAAAATTCTGGTAAAAGCAACTGTTGGTAGGTTTGGGAGAAAGGGGAACTCTCATATTCCCCTTCAACTGGGAGCAGTTGAAGCCTAGTAATTAGAGGACTTCCAGTTTTATGTATTTTTTTCTCTCTCACCCAAATTCACAAAATATAACAGAATGTTTGTTGCAATATAGCTGTCATACAGAAATACTGAAAAACTCTTAAATGTCCATCAATAGCATAATGGATAGTGGAATATCATACAAAGGAATACCATGCAATAGTTAAAATGACTGGACAGAGTTACATTTATATACATGAACACCTCAAGCATGTAAATTAAATCATCCAATATGCACTATGACACCATTTTTGTAAAGTTTAAAATATACACCATTATGATAACTTCTTAGCTATAACTAAACTCCCTGAAGGAGTCACTGGAGCTGTGGGCTCTATATGGGACATAAGCTCAAATGGCATAGCATAAGGTTTCCACTCACTCATAAGGTATTCACTTATTCATAAGATTTTCACTGGCCAATTTTTTCCAAAGTGAATGGCCCCATCCTTCCCAGTCTGTCTGAGTCTGGAAGTTCTGCTGAAACTTGTCCACCACAGGTAACCTTGCTGATATGTGAAATACAGTGGCATAGCCTCTAGCCTCATAGCAACATATAAGTCACTACAGTATGACAAAGTGATAGGTGAGTGGTGGTGCACAACATGTTGTTGTTGTTGTTTTGCCGTCAAGTCGGCCCCAACTCATAGCACATAAAAACACTGTTCTATATATATCCTACTTTGGGAGCTCTGGTAGCACAGTGGCTAAGGCACTTGACTGCTAACCAGAAGGCTGGTGGTTCAAACCCACCAGCCACTCCTCGGAAGGAAGGTTGGGCAATCCTACTTCCGTAGTGATACTGCCTCGGAAACCCAAGGAGGGGTCGCTATGGGTCAGGTCTGACTCGACTGCACATAACAACAACAACAACAACATATCCTACTTTGGTGAGTAGCGACTGGGGTCTTAAAAGCTTGTGAGCAGCCATCTTAGATGCAACCATTGATTGCATCCATGTCCAGAGCAAAGAAGAGTGAAGAAAATAAAAAACACCTGGAAACAATCAGTCTAAGGAACTAGTGGGGCCTGAGAACCACAGCCTACATGACCCCAAGACCCAAAGAACTAGATGATGCCTGGCTACTACTGCTAACCACTCAGAAAGGGATCAAAATGGGAAATCTTGGACAGAGTAAAAGAAAAATGTGGAGCAAAATTCAAAAGCATACAGAAAACCAGCCTTGCTGGTCTGATGGAGACTGGTGAAACCCTTGAGATTATAGTCCCTAGTCACTCTTCAGGTCTTGAATTTAACTCACTCCAGTGGCTTAACTCTCAGCCAAACAATAGATAGGCCTACAAAGTGAACAATTAATTACACCAGGTAACTACACTTCTTACAGTCAACCTGGGAGATCAGAAGGGCAGCATTTGTACATGGAGACAGCTCAGAGGGCAGGATGCTTAGGAAAGCAAGACACAGGGAAAAGGTAACCACAGGGAAGAAGTGGGAAGAGAGCTATTACATTGCAGGGATGCAATCAATGTTACAAACCAAAATGTGTATGAACTGTTGAATGGAAAACAAAATTGCTCTGTAAACTTTCACTCAAATCACAATAAAAAGTTAAAATATAAAAATAATACATAATCATGCCAACATGCAAAACAAAACTAAACATGATGGAAAGGATAAAATTGACTACAGGACAGCAGAAGAGAGAGAAAAGGATTAGGAAGGGCTTCCAAATGATAAAACTTAACTTCTAAAAACAATGTGAAGAAGGATTGAGATGAGTTGACTGGTTACATCCAGGAGGGTGTACATAGGTATAAGTACACCAGTTCCCTGCTCTTTTCAGCATGTTTGAATTCTGTCTTTTTAAATCCTTTCATCTTTCCTTTTCCCCACTAGTGTTCCAGGTTCCTGGTCTCCCCGCTCCTCAGGAATAAAGCTTCTGAATGTTTAGTGTCCTCAAGTACCTTTCTCTCCAGTAATTGTCACCCTTTCGTCTTCTCACATTTACTTGTTTTTCCCTAATTAAACAGTCCTTTCCCCATAATCACACAGTGCCTTCCCTCAATGTCAATCTATTTCAATAAGAGACCCCCACTTTAGCTTTTACCTCTGAATGTGACCTCTGTCTGCAGCATCCCCAGTCAGGCCTTTGAGAAAGATCTCTTTAAGCCTATCAAATCAAAACATTTATTGAATATCATTGTTGGAAACTCAACCCTAAAGCTACTCTTTCAAAGTTAAATATTGTCCTGGTTGCCACATTTAATGGGCTTCTAGCAGTTTCTCTTCACTCTTAACCTCTTAGAAGTCCCTGGGTGGTGCAAATGGTTAACCCAGCTGGCTGCTAACTGAAAGGCTAGAGGTTGGACTCCACCAACAGGAGCCTCAGAAGAAAGGTCTAGAGATCTATTTTCAAATATCAGCCATTGAAAACCCTATGGAGCACAGTTCTACTCTGACACACATGGGGTTGCCAGGAGGTGGAAATGTCTTGATGACAACTGATAAACTTTTTGGTAGCTTTAAACATCAGAAACAATCTCTCTTTCGGGCTTTCATAACCGTGAGGGCGCCACCCCCGTGTCTCTGACTGCTTATTAGTTCTAAGTCATTACACTCCAACTTTCCAGTTGCCACCACCAGAACAAATGGCATTAGGCCCTCTCAGTCTCCCCTACCTCGTTCACTAAAGAGTTCAGAAAAAAGAAAGTTCCTGTCAACCTTCAAAATATTCTTTTACTCTTCTCATAATAAATACCCAGTCACTCCGATTATTTTTGGTTTCTGGAACAAGTGGACAGAGCTACCAGGCTTAACTCCAAACCCAGCACCTGCGCTGTCTCAGTTACTCAGCAGCTGTGCTCTCCAGCAGTCACAGCGGCTTGCTATGCACAGCTCAAGAAGCTTAAGTCACCATCAAGAAATTCTCTTTGTAGCCTGGGCACACTGTCTGATGAACAGAGGAACGTATCTTCCAACCAAAGTGTCCAGAGCACACAGAAGAAAAGGAGAGCAAGCTTCTGAACAGTGGCTCTCATCTGAGTGCTGGTTTCTCTTGAGGACACTCGATAAAGGAACTACTGACATTTTGGCAATGGCTTTGGAGTTTTTCTGACAACATGCATGACAGGCCAGGGGCTGTGCACACACAGCAGCCTGTTCTACCTCAAAGAGGTCGAGAGTCATGCCTTGCTGCTCTCTGAAAACCTTAGCTTAGGAAACTTGCTGTTGAAAAAAAGTGATTTCAGAGAGGGAAGACAGTAAAGCCTCTCTTCTTCATAACTGGGCAGATTTCTTCCCTTCGGTGCTTGTAACAGTTATCCTGGAGAGCTGAAGACACACAAGGAGAGGGGTCAACGTTTACAAACAGACCAAACACCATCATCCCAATGGGGTTCATCTATTTATTGATACTAATATTTAGCCATTTCCCAGCAATAACTTGCTGTCACAAGAATGGGACTCCATTTCTAAAGGCAATAAAATAACAATGACATCATAGACAAAGCACTGGGAACATTCTTTGCAGAAAAAATTGGCTTGTCTTATCTGGCCAGAGCGACAGGTGCTTAGTGGAGTTTTCCAAACATGTACTTCTGGTCCCTAACAGATAAACATCTTTGTTCATACAGGCCCTTGGAGAATTCCAGGCCATCAAATGTAAACAGGCATCCTCCATGTCCCCTCCCTACAACGGGTAACCCTTCTCAGTTCATCTGGGTAAATTTGTGTTTCCTGTCAGTGAAGTGAGTGCTGATGACGGGGTAAGCCAAAGTCTGATAACAAAAACAACTAGCACCAAAAAGCTGGTTCTGCTTCATCTTCATAAAGTAAACACAACACTTTTTCTTTTTTTTTTTTTAAAGGAAAAAAAAGTCTTAAAAATATATGGCACTAGAGTGTAAAAACTATACCACTGCATCAAGTTAAAATTTCCTATAGCGTCCAGCCCACAGCACCATGCTTCATGTCAGATGTAGAGCTGATGGGAGGCCAAGGTGTCCATGAAAGGGCGGACCAGGTTGTCTGTGGAGAAGTAAAAGATGAGGCCGAAGGTGATGGAGATGGGGAGGGCAGGTAGTGCTTTCTTGAATACAGCCAGCAGCAGGAGGGTCAGACACAAACCCTGCAGGACACAGAAGAGGTGAGGGATGGAGGAGGGTGATTCCACTGTGTGGATGTGTCAGTGGATGAGGGAAGGGAGCACTTTGTGAAAGACTATGATGGCCTAGTCCCTGGGCTCAGGACTTGTTCAAGAACTTGTCACCCCGTTATCTTCTCTGATCCTCACAACAGCTCTTGGGGGTATTAGAGGGCAGATGTTCTCACTCCCATCCTAACACCCCATGTGCTAGTGGTTGAGCCAGAAAGCAGCCTCCTGACTCATAAGACAGGGCTATGCTCCCAGACTGGGCTGCCTCCCTGGTCTACCTATCACAGTCACTCATGAAGGTAAGATGCCTCCCCTGTCTGGCTAGCACAGTCACTCATGGCAAGATGCTTCCTCTCAGAGAGCATATACTTATACGTGAACTGGATCCAAAAAAACCAAACTCACTGCCGTCGAGTCAATTCAACTCATAGTGACCCCTCCTTGGGTTTCCAAGGTGATATCTCTATGGAAGTAGACTGCCCAATCTTCCTTCTGAGGAGTGGCTGTTGGGTTTGAACTGCCAGCTTCTGGTGAGCTGTCAAATACCTTAGGCACCATACCACCAGAGCTCCCCAAAAACTGGATGGGCTTGACTAAAATGCCAGGGAGGCTCTCAGCAGTTTACACTAAAGGAATCAATGATGCTATGGGACTCATTCCCTGGCAAGCAGGTGTGGGGGTGCCCATTCCAGTCCCCTTGGCCAAGCAAGGCAGTGAACCCAGGTAAGGACAAAAATCAGAGTGGCAGCCCTATCCCTGGGGCAGCAGCAGGCTTCAGGTCAGACTATGGGTGGTAGAAGGCCTGGAGGCCTGTCACCTTGTCCCTGACACTCACTTGTGAGCAGAAACAGAATCTTCCAAAATCTGGGCCACCAGCCTTACTGTGCTTGCTGTGTAACACTCAGAGTTTTCCTCAAAGGGCAAAGCACTGAGTGGGGAGTACTGAGACTCTCCCTCCTCTGATCCTAAAAGGAAAATTCCTGAGGTGAAATCATAATAGGATGTTTCCCCATTATGTGTATTTGGCCACGTTAAGTGACTACAGGGGACTTCAAATTTCACTGCTGGGGTTCAAAGTCATGAGGTTACCCTCCAACCCTCAGGAATTGAGAACCTCAGGGTAAGCAGATGGCATAGAAGAAGGAGAAGCAGTTAGGATCTGGAGTCAGAGTTCCTCACGAGCTTTGTGCCCATGGGTGAGGCTAACTATCTACTTCTAAAAATCTGAGGTAATCATATCTAGCACATAGGGGACTGTGAGACAAGCACACAAAACTTTTGGTCACATCCTTGGCATGGAGTGCTGCTCAATGAAAACTGTCAGAGCTCCTGGGTCATTCCTCCTCTTGCACTGTTTTGAATAGTCTGGAGAGGGTCTTGTTGACAACTATCAACCAACCAACCAGCTGCCATCAAGCCAATTCTGAATCATGGCGACCCCATATGCATCAAAGATTTTTTTTTTTAACGGTTGATTTTTTGGAAGCAGATCACCAGGCCTTTCTTCTGAAATGTCTCTGGGTGGACTCAAACCTCCAACCTTTTGGTTAGCAGCTAAGCGTTAACTGTTTGTACCACCTAGGGACTCCTGTTGACAACTACCAAACCAAAAAACCACCACCCAAACTCACTGCCATCGAGTCAATTCCAACTCTTAGCAATCTTCTTTGGGTTTCTGAGGCAGCAAATCTTTACAGAAGTAGATTGCCCAGTCTTCCTTCTGCAGAGTGGCTGCTGAGTTTAACTACCAACCTTCTGGTTAACAGTCAAATGCCTTAGGTACTATGTCACCAGAGCTCCTTTTGACAACTACAATCTCCTGTAAAGCTCTGGTCTCAGGGATCTACTTGACAGCCCCATACAGCTCCAATAACTGTTTTTGCTCCTCAGAGGGAAGACTGCACCTGAAAACTCCCTGGGGATGTGGGAGCCCCCTCCTGAGGGCCCCAGGAGGACGCAATGCCTGGGGTACCCACTCACGATAAGGATGGCCACAAAGCAGGCCAGTGTGGTGTTCCAGTCCCCGCTGCCCGTGGCTGCCGCCTTGCCCACCAGCACACTATAGAAGATAAAGTCCCCAAGGCCAAGCTTCACGCCCCCTGTGTGGGGAAGAGAAAGAGAACTCATTGGTGTCTAAAGCCAAAAGAGGAGGCTGGCAGAGCCCCTGGGCCTCAGGGGACTAGACTGGAGTCCCTATCCAGCCTAGTCCACCTCACATGGACCTTGGGAACAGCTATGCAGAGTGGTGACCAATAATGGGCTGTCCCCTAGAAAATGGAGGCCAGTGGGAAAAGATATGGAAACCCATGGTTTGAGTGACTTACAATCTGGGCAATCAAAAGCGGGCATGTCTGATACTTGGGTAAAACCAGTGCTTGGCAGTTAGTTGAACAAATAAAAGAACAAATAAAAATGTACTGCCCAGGGCTGGGGGAGTTAATGTACAACTTAGTGCTTAAAGTCTGAATTATAACTTTTTTCTAGGAATTTTAATTTTATTATTTTGAAGAACATGTAATTATACACACCTAGCTACAAGTCCTCTGGGTACTCCCCCTCACCTTAAAAATAGGTGAAAATTAATTTGTAATTAGTTTCACCATTATTAATAAGTAAATTAAGACTTTTAAAATGCTTTTGTTTTCTTTAGTACAAAGTACACCCACTCCTCACTTATAGACATGGTTAGGTTCCAAAGACCAAGCTGTTATGCAAAAGTCTGCATTATGTGAAAATGGAGGAGGATCACATTGGACCACAAAATGGAGAAACGATATCATTATATAACTACCAAATTATATTATTACATTACTGCCAAATTTCACCATTTCACAACTGCCAAACCACTGAGAATCTTGGCCCAGCCAAGATGACACATAACTTTAACCATCATACTCAGTGTTACTCTT
Organism: Orycteropus afer afer; assembly: GCF_000298275.1. Taxonomy (NCBI): domain Eukaryota; kingdom Metazoa; phylum Chordata; class Mammalia; order Tubulidentata; family Orycteropodidae; genus Orycteropus; species Orycteropus afer. Next base: position 15,236,843 of record NW_006921626.1, on the reverse strand, counting down.
GCCTTGGACCTCGGCTTCTGTTACCACCAGACATATGTCATTAATGCACAAAACAATCAGATAGTAGATTTTTTCCTATGGTCATAAACACGAAATGTCAGATAACAAGATAGTGAGTAAGTGAAGAACAGGTGTATTTTGCTCCTGTAGACAATAAAAAGACTTACATAATAAACTCGAGCCAAGCAGGCCTGCTGTAAGGAAACCCATGCCTACCTCACCTGACCACCACTCCTCCCTTCCAAACGCCAAGTGAGAGGTGTCCCTCCTCCTGTTCAAGGCAACATGTTGCCCTCGCTGTTCCTCCATGACCTCTCTCCATCAATACCACTGTTGCACCTCTAATTTCAACTGTTCCTCTCAGCTGGTTCCTTCTTTGGTGCCTAATAAACATGTTTACATCTTTCCATAAAAATACTTAAAAATAGTGCTTTCTTTGCCCTGGTCCTCTCTTGCTATACCCCTATCTCTGCTTTCCTGCTCTCGCCTGTTCATTCCTTCCCTTTACTACTTCTTCCTCAGGCAGGACTCTCCAAAGAACCCTGTGCTCACCTCCCACTCACTTCTGAAACCTAGTGGCCCCAGGCATCTGCCTCTCTCCCCACAACTGATCCACTTGGGCTCAGGCCATTGCTTGGCTGTCCCAACGGATGGCTACAGTTCCTCCCTCTAGGCCCTCGCACAGGCTACACTGCAGGGTCTTCTATGGGTTCCATCTCATCCCATAAACCCTGGGTTCTATCACAGCTCTCTATCCTGGCTCTGCACCCTCTTAGGGGCTCTTCTTCACGCCCTCAGTTTTGGAAATATGCGTATATTGATGACTCCAATGCTTGCTCTCAGATCCTGGCCTCTTTCAGGAGCAGCTCAGTCCTTCAGGGCTGTCGCACATGTGCTCTGGCTAATCTCTGTCCTTGACTCTGGCCCTTCACTCTTTTCTGTCATCTGGGTGAGGACAGAGCTCCCTCCTGGTCTCCCAACAGTCTGGCTCATCTGTCTACATTCTTGATCCCCTCAGTCTGGAATGTAGAGTTGATCATTTTCTTTATCTGAGTAACCATCAGTGGTCCCTGTCACCTCCAAGATAAAACTGGGGTCTCCCAGCCTGTTCCACGCCCTACAAGGTCTTTCCCAGCCCCCATAGCAGTTCCCTGCTCGTCCACTCCCTCTTCCTGTCCAAGGCAAACAGAGAACTCCCTAAAGGCTCACATTCACCTTCTGTCTCTCAGCCTTTACAAATACCCTACCCCCTCCTTCAGGATGACCTCAGGCTTAGCCTTCTTCCCTGGGAACTCTGGGAGGGTGGAAACTGCGTCATAGGCTCTTGGTGCTGCTGTTGGGCCCACGGTGAATGTGCCCTGACTGAATGACTGTGCTAAGCCCCTTGGAAAAAGAACCATGTCTCTGACTACCTCTGGCCTTGTCTTCAAGACTGTCTCCACATCACCTCCTCATGTCTCCCCTGCCTTAGGGGCCAACTCTCCAACACCTACCCCTCTGCCCTGCACTCCACAACCCCATGTCAGCCCCAATACAGAGGGCAACCTGCCATCTCACCCCTCCTCGGAGTCCACTCATCTCCCCCACAGCTGCACAAGGACCCAGACTTCAGGGACCCCTTCCCACCCTCACTTCTGCCCCACCCCTAGATTGAAGCCGACCATCTGAATATGGGCACCTTACTTTCCTCCTCTTCCTCCAGCTCCTCCCCTGGGTAGCCAGGCAGGGGGGGTTCAAAGACTTCTGGGTACGAAGGCTCCCCAAAACTGTCATAGGAGTCTTCCTCTGGGTGTCCATCATGGTGGTGAGGAGGGGGCAAGAAGAGAAACAAGCATAGTCAAAGGGTGTCCCTCAGCTTTGGGGGTGGGGGGTATCCACCCAGCATCAACTGGTGACACCAGTGCTGTCGCCCACACCCACACCAGCCCACAGCAGCCCTCAGAACCAGGAAGGGAATGAAATTGAGTGAGGTTGGGGCCAAGGGCTGACAGTCCAACCCCACCCAGTCTCTAAGACACACGCTCAGGAGGGCTGGCTTAGGAAGACACATCCCCTTCTGCCCTTCACAACCTCGAGAGAGGCCAGGCCAGGCCTGGCCCCCACACAAGTGGGGTGCAAGTAAAGAGCTTCATCCCAGTTCTTTGGTACTCACCCATCTCTGGATCATAGGGGAGCTGGAGGGCTCCCTGTGAGGAGGGGTCTGGCTTGGCCATGCCCACCGTCCACACCATGGCAGCTGTGGGAAGAAGAAGTGCTAACTGGGGTTACCCCCACATAGCCAGCTCAAGACCCTTAGTCCACATGGTATTTGGTAGGAGGCCCTTGGGGTGGGGGTGTCCAGATTCACCAACAAGGTATAGGCAATTACTGAGTTTTCCTTTTTTCTCCCTCCTCACAAACTGCATAGGTGATGTTAATGGTTAAGTGCTCAGCTATTAACTGGAAGGTGGATGGCTTGAGCCCACTGGAAGGCACCAAAGGAGAAAGGCTTGGTGATCTACTTCTGAAAAATCAGCCACTGAAAACCCTAGGGAGCACTGACACACACAGTCACCACGAGGTGGAATCAATTTGACCGCAACTAGTTTGGGTCCCCCCCTCCACTACCACCTCCCTCAAAAAAAAAAAAAAAAAAAAAAAAACTACAGCTATTGTATCAGTGAACAGTTTTGTGAAGTAACTATCTGTTGGATCTCTGGCCTAGAACTATCTCAACTTACCACCCCACACTTCAAGTCGCCACGTGAATGTCTGATGAGCACCTCAAACTTAATATGCCCAAAACATACTCCCAAACCCACCCTCTCAAACCTGCCCTACCCACATCTTCTCCCTCTCAGTAAAAGGTGACTCCATCCTTTTAGTTGCTTAGTCCAAAGCACTAATGTAATCCTTGATTTGATTCTCTCACACCCTGGCCTTCCACATATCTTGTCAATTTTGCCTCCAAAATATCTCCAGGATATAACCAATTCTCATCACTTCTACTGCTGCCTCTGGTCCAAACCCCACTGTCTTTCCTGGGTTATAATACAGCCTTCAAGTCTCTTGTTTCTACTCTTGTCCCCCACATATTATTCTCTACTCAACAATCTGTGTTATGTATAGTCAGGTCAGCCTAAGATCTTTTTTTTTTCTTTTATTGTGGTGAAAACATACACAACAAGACATTCACCAACATAACATAACAACTTCTACATTTATAGCTCAGGGACGTTGATGACATTTTTCATGTTGTGCCACCATTATTTCTATCCTTTTCCAAAATATTCTACCACCTATTAGCATAAACTCAATGACCCCAAACAAAAGCTTCCTCTTTCCTTCTCTCTCCTACCCTAGTAACCACTAATGATCTTTTTTTTTTTTCAACTTATCTAGAAATTTTCCCTCCCTTCCCCGCTCCTCCCTGGTAACCAGCAATGAAAGTTTCCTATGTATAAAATGTTCCTTGACTTTTTAAAATAATGGACCAAAACAATATTTGTCCTTCCGTGATTAACTTCTTTCACTCAGCATAATGTCCCCCAAGTTCATCCACATTATGCAGTGTTTTGCAGATTCTACATTATTCTTTAGGGTTGCATACTATTCCATTGTGTATACATACCACAGGGGAGCTCTGGTAGTGTAGTGCCTAAGACATTTGATTGCAACCAGAAGCCTGGCAGTTCAAACCCACCAGGCACTCCTCGGAAGGAAGACTGGGCAATCTACTTCCATAGAGATACTACCTTGGAAACCAAAAGAGGTGTCACTTTGAGTCAGAACCAACTCAACAGCAGTGAGTTTGAGTATGTACCACAGTTTGTTTATCCATTCCTCAGTTGATGGACACTTGTTGTTTCCATCTCTTTGCCATTATGAAAGTGTTGCTATGAACATGGGTGTGCATATATCTATTGTGTCTCCCCTCTCACTTCTTTAGGATGTTGTGTTGTTATGTGCCGTCGAGTCGGACCTGACTCATAGCAACCCCTCCTTGGGTTTCCAAAGCAGTATCACTACGGAAGTAGATTGCTAATCTTCCTTCCGAGGAGTGGCTGGTGGGTTTGAACTGCCAGCCTTCTGGTTAGCAGTCAAGTGCCTTAGGCACTACGGCATTGCTGGGTCAAATGGTATTTCTATTTCCAACTTTTTAAAGAATTGCCATACTGATTTCCACAGTGGTTGTGTCATTTTACAGACCCACCAGCAGTGTATGAGAGTACCAATCTCTCCACATCCTTGTCAGCATTTGTTATTTTCTGTCTTGTTGAACTTTCCTATTAATGCTGGGATGAGATGGTATCTCATGGTTGTTTTGATTTGCATCTCTCTAATGGCTAACAATTGTGTACATTTCTTCATGTATTTGTTGGCCGCCTGAATATCTTCTTTGGTGAAGTGTCTATTCACACTTCTGCCCATTTTGTAACTGGATTGTCTTTTTGATGTTGAGATGTTGGGAGTTTTCTATAAATTGTAGAGGTAACTCCTTTGTCCAGTATGTCACTGCCGAATATTTTTTTCCCATTCTGGAGGTTCTCTTTTACACTTTTGGAGAAGTCTTTTTGATGCACGTAACAATTTAATTTTCAGAAAGTCCCAATAATCTAGTTTATCTTCTGCTATTTGTGCATCTTGGGTTATGCTTGATAGTCTATTTATACCATATATTAGGGCCCCTAAATTTTCCCCTGTTTTTCCCTTGAGGAATGTTACAGTTTCACATTTAAGTCTTTGATCTATCTGGAGTTAGTTTCTGTGTATGGAATGAGGTACGGATCCTGTTTCAGTTTTCTGGAAATGGATATCCAGTTTTGCCAACACCATTTGTGAAAGAGGCTATCTCTTCCCCATTGAACGGATTTCACCTCTTTGTCAAAGATCAACTGACCATAGATGGTTGTTGTTATTATGTGCCATTGAGTCAGACCCAACTCTAGCGACCCCTCCTTGGGTTTCCAAGGCAGTATCATGACAGAAGTAGATTCCCCAACCTTCCTTCCCAGGAGTGGCTGGTGGGTTTGAACTGCCAGCCTTTTAGTTTGCAGTGAAGTGCCTTAGGCACTATGCTACCAGAGCTCCTTGACCCTAGATGGATCTATTTCTGGGTTCTCAATTCTATTCCACTGTTCTATGTGTCTGTTGCTGTACCAATACCAGGCTGTTTTGACAACTATGGCCGTATAGTAGGTTTTGAGATCTGGGAGTGTGAAACCTCCTACTTTGTTCTTTTTCAGTAGTGTATTGCTTATTGGGAGCTCTGGTAGCATAGTGGCTAAGGCACTTGACTGCTAACCAGAAGGCTGGCGGTTCAAACCCACCAGCCACTCCTCAGAAG
>NW_006921626.1:15226186-15230587 GCF_000298275.1 Orycteropus afer afer | reverse complement strand
CAAAATCATTTGGAGAAAAAAAAAGGGGGGGGGGGACCAGGTTTGCTGGTTTGATAGAGCATGTGGAACCACTGAGACTATGGCCCCTAGCTGCCCTTCAGGTCTGGAACTGAACCCATACCTGTCACTTCCAGCCAAACACAAGACAGGCATATGAGTTGAACATTTACCTGAAGTAGATACACTCCTTGGAGACAACAATCATAGGATAAAGAAGGGCTGTTTATACACAGGGAGACATCTTAGGAGGCAGGAGTGCATGGAGGGTTGTACACAGGGAAGAGGTAACTATCGGGAAGAAGTGGGAGAGAAGCTGTTGCATTGGGGTAAATTGTAGTCGATGTCATGAGACAAAAGTATACCTGAACTGCTGTATGGAAAGTGAATTTGCTCTGTGAACTGTCACCCAAATACACACACACACACACACACAAAGAATGTTGATGGAATCTGGATTAGGATTGCATTGAATATATAAATTGCTTTGGGTAGTACTGACATTTTCACAATGTTCAGTCTTCCAACTCATGAGCATGGTATGTTTTTCCATTTATGTAGATCTCCTATAGTTTCTTGAAGTAGTGTTTTATAGTTTTCTTTGTACAGGTCTTTTGTGTCCCTGGTAAGACTTATTCCCAAATATTTTATTTTTTTGGTAGCTATTGTAAACAGTATTGATTTCCTTATTTCCATTTCAGCAATCTCTTTGCTGGTGTAGAGGAATCCAACTGACTTTTTTCTGTTTATGTTGATCTTGTATCCTGCTACTACGCTAAATTTTTCAGTAAGTTCCAGTAGTTTTCTTGGGTTTTTTAAGTATAAGATCATATCATCTGCAAATAAGGATAGTTTTACTTCTTCCTTACCACTATGGATGCCTTTTATATCCCTTTCATGCCTTACTGCCCTGACTAGGACTTCCAATACAATGTCGAACAGAAGTGGAGATAGAGGGCATCCTTGTCTGGTTCCTGTTCACAAGGGGAATGGTTTCAGTCTCCCTCCATTGAGAATAATGTTGGCTCTTGGTTTTGCATATATGCCCTTTATTATGTTGAGGTATTTCCCTTCTGTTCCTATTTTGCTGAGAGTTTTGATCAGGAATGGGTGCTGGATTTTATCAAATGCCTTTTCTGCATTGACTGATATGATCATGTGGTTCTTTTCCTTTGTTTTATTTATGTGATGGATGATGCTGTTTTTCTAATGTTGAACCATCCTTGCACACCTGATATGAACCCCACTTGGTCATAATTATTTTTTTAATATGTTGTTGGAGTCTATTGGCTAGGATTTTGTTGAAGATTTTTGCTTCTATATTCATGAGGGATATTGGTCTGTAGTTTTCCTTTCTAGTGGTGTCTTTGCCTGGTTTTGGAGCAGGGTTATGCTTGCTTCATAAAATGAATTTGGGAGGATTCCATCCTTTTCTATGTTCAGGAATCATTTTAGTAGGATTGGTATCAATTCTTCTCTGAATGATTGGTAGAATTCTCCAATAGAACCATCTGGGCCAGGATTTTTTTTTTGTTGGTAATTTTTTTTATGACCTGTTCAAAATTTCTTCTTTTGTTATGGGTCTGTTCAAATTTTCTACCTCAGTCTGTATTAGTTTAGGTAAGTAATGTGTTTCTAGAAATCTCTCCATTTTGTCTAGGTTTTCAAATCGGTTGGAAGAACCATTCTTTATGGTATCCTGATATTATTTTTATTTCTGTTGGTTCTGTTGTGATGTCGCCCCTTTCATTTTTTATTCGTGTTGTTTCTATCTTCTCCTTCTTTTCCTTTGTTAATTTTGCCATTCATTTGTCAATTTTATTAATATTTGCAATGAACAAACTTGTAGTCTTGATTTTTCCTATCATCTTTCTATTTTCTGTTTCATTTATTTTTGCTCAAATCTTTATTATTTCATTTCTTCTGATGATTGGAGGCTTTTCTTTGCTGCTCTTTTTCTAATTGTTCGAGATGTTGGGTTAAGGTGTTGATTTTGGCTCTTTCTTCTTTTTTGATATGTGCATCTATTGCTATTAATTGCCCTCTGATAACTGCTTTTGCTGTGTCCCAAAGTTTTTGGTCTGCTGTGTTTTCATTCTCATTTGATTCAAGGAACTTTTTAATTTATTATTTATTCTATTACCATTTGTTTTTAAGGAGGGTGTTATTCAGTTTCCACGTGTTTGCACTTTTTCCATTCGTCTTCCTAGTGCTGATTTCTAATTTTATAAAATTGTGTTTGAGAAGAAGCTTTGCAGTATTTTAATGTTTTTAAATTTATTGAGGCTTGCTTTGTGGCCTATCATATACTCTATCCTGGAGAATTTTCCATGTGTGCTGGAAAAGAATGTATATTGTGCTTTGTTGGGTGGAGTGCTCTGTAGATGTCTATAAGGTCAAAATGGCTGATTGTGCTGTTTAGTTCTTCTGCATCTTTGTTGAGTTTCTTTCCAGTTGTTCAATCCTTGATTGAAAGTGGTGTATTAAAGTCTCCTGTGGAGTCATCTATTTGTCTTTTCAATTGTTACAGTCTGATTTATGTATTTTGGGGCTCTTTTATTGGGTCCATAGATATTTATTATGGTTATGTTGTCTTGTTCAACTGATCATTTAATCTTTCCATAATGTTCTTCCTTGTCTCTTATGGTCATTTTTGTCTTAAAGTCAATTTTATCAGAAATTAATATTGTGACTCCTGCCTTTTTTTGGTTGCCATTTTCTGGGTATATCTTTTTCCAATCTTTGATTTTTAGTCTATTTTTGTCTTTGTGTCTAAGGTGAGTCTCTTGTAAACAGCATATTGATGGGTCATGTTTTCTTATGCAGTCTGCAACTCTCCATCTCTTGAGTTGTGCATTTAATGCATTGACATGCAGTGTAATTATCGACAAGTACAAATTTATTGATGTCATTTTGTTATGTGTTTTTGTGGTGTTGCTGATTTCTTTGTTCCATATAATTTTCTGTGCTGAGCTCATTTTGTTTATGAATCGTGTTATCATTCCCTTTATTGCTATTGTGTTAGTATTTGCTACGTGTTTGTGCTTTTCCTCTTTTTCATTTTGGTGCAAAGATTTATTTTGAGGTTATCCTGTGATTTATTATTTTCTTCCCAAGTTTAAAACAGTCAATCTCACAATTGTCTTGACCTCTTCACTATTTAGAAGTTCTGTAACTACACTATTTATTCCCTCTGTTTGGTTTGTAGCTGTCCTCATTTAGCAACTGATGTCTCTGGTTCCCTGTCTACAGTCTTGCAAGCGTATTTTACTTTGGATACTTCTGAAACTGGGTTGATTTCTGGAGTACATCATCATGTGTGTTAATCATCAGTTGTTATTTACTGTTGTTGGTTCTCTATCAGAAGACTCCCTTTAGCATCTTTTGTAAAGTTGGTCTGGTTTTAACAAATTCCCTTAATTTCTGCTTATCTGGAAATGTCCTAATTTCATCCTCATATATGAGGAGCTCTGGTAGCAGAGTGCCTAGAGTATCTGAGTGCTAACCAGAAGGTTGGTAGTTCAAACCCACCAGCCACTCTGCAGAAGCAAGACTGGGCAATTTACTTCCATAAAGATTTACTGCCTTGGAAACCCAATGGGGGTAGCTATGAGTCAGAATCAACTCGATAGCACTGGGTTTGGTTTTTTGGTGTTATTTGAGGGACAATTTTGCTGGGTATATAATTCTTGGTTGGAGATTTTTTTTCTTTCAGCATTTCATATATATCATCCCAGTGTCTTCTCGCCTACATGGTTTCTGCTGAAAAATCAGGGGTTAATCTTATTGGTTGCCCTTTAAGGTAACTTTTTGTTTCTCCCATGCTGTTTTCGGGATTCTTTTCTTCTTTGGTTTTGGTGAGCTTCATTATGATATGTCTTGGGTGATTTTCTATTGAAGTCTATCCTGTTTGGGGTTTGTTTAACTTCTTGAATGCATATAATCTTGTCTTTCATCATATTAGGGAAATTTTCTTCCAAAAAATCTTCAATAATTTTCTATGTGGTTTTGTCTCTTCCTTTTCTGTCATTCTGATTGCATGTTCTGGAATTCCAATTACATGAAGGATATTCCTCTTAATGGTATCCCACATGAATCTTACACTTTCTAAATTTTGTTTTGGTCTTTTGTCTGATTTACCCCTTAACAAAGCAGGATTGAGTTATTTATCTTCAGTCTCATTAATTCTGGCTTCCATTTGATTTAATTTGATTCTATTCCTTTGCTCATTCAATGTGTCATCTGTTTCTGAAAACTTAGTATTAGTCTTCTGGATTCTATTTGCTTTTTTTGTTTTGTCTTTATGGTAGCTTGTAGAGCCCCACTTTTTTTTTTAATTTAATTATTTTTATTTTTTTATTATTTTATTTTATTGTGATTTGGGTGAAGATTTACAGAGCAAAT
>NW_006921626.1:15207925-15225795 GCF_000298275.1 Orycteropus afer afer | reverse complement strand
CAAATGATTTTGAGTTTTGTTCCACATTGTTCTCCCTCTCTATCAAGGATCTCCTACATAGATCCCCTTCCAAGTGGGTGACAGTGGTAGCTGGGCACCATCTAGTTCTTCTGGTCTCATAGTTGTATCTATTTGTTGTTTTGTATAATTTCTAATTTTTTGTTTATTTTGTCAATTTGTTCTTGTTTTCTAAAATTGTCTTAGAGTTTTGTCTATGTTTTCCTTAATTTTGTCAGTGCTTTGCTTGATCTTGTGTTTTCCTTCATCTGTGTCTCAATCCATTGAAGGTATCCATATATTTCTTTTGAATTTCTCATCAGGGAGTTCCAATGCTGCTGCTTCTTCAGGAATAGTTTTAGCATTTGTATCCTGGTCCCTTGTTTCTACTACCTTATCTTGCTTCTTTGTGTGGACTGTGATGGTCTATTGTCTCTGAGACATTGTGGTGGTACTGCATGTATGTTTAATGGATGAAAGAGAATGAGAGTGTGTGCACAGATCTCTGTTAGCTGTCTGTAAGGAGCAGTTGAGTTGAGCTGGTATTGGCTGCCATCTATCATTGGTCAGTTGGTGCCAAAAGTAAGTGGTGGCCCTCACTCAGTGCACAGGGCTGCAGGAGGTACAGGTTTGGTTGAGTTGTGCTGGAACAGTTGTTGTCGTCCACTCAGACCAAAAATAAGTCAAAAAAGCACCAAAAAAATAAAAGAGAACAAAAAAAAACTCAATCTGCATAAACAAACAGGAACAATTGTAAAAAAAAAAAACCTGCAATAAATGAGAATATTTTCAACAGGATAAAAATGTTGTTGTTGTTGTTGTTGTTATGTGCCATCAAGTCGACCCCGACTCATAGCGACCCCTCCTTGGGTTTCCGAGGCAGTATCAGTACGGAAGTAGGCTTGCCCAACCTTCCTTCCAAGGAGTGGCTGGTGGGTTTGAACCGCCAGCCTTCTGGTTAGCAGTCAAGTGCCTTAGGCATCATGCTACCAGAGCTCCTGGATAAAAATGAAGATAATGAAAAAAAGATAGAAAATAAAAAATGCCACAATATCTGTGGAGGGAAGAATGAGAAAAAGAGCAACAACAGAAAAATAGTAAAGGAAAAAAATGGGATAACTGGAAAAGGAAAAGGAAAAACAAGGACCAAAATAAAGGAAAAAAAGGGGGGGACCATGAAAAGGAAAGAGGGGGGTTAAAAGAGCCAAGGGACAAGAAAGAGATTTAAAAAAAAAACCCAGTAAGAATATAAAAATAATAATTTTAAAACAAAACTGTAGCAGGCAGGGGATGGCACCCAGGCTTTGTCAGGGCACAGACCAGGATGGAATTCCTGCTGGTCAAGGTGGGTAGAGGTGGGGGATGGCCATACCCCTGTTCACCAAGAGTGTGTGGGGTATAAGAGTAACAAGGGGAATATCGTACCTTTCCAGTTGTCAGCCTCCAATGTGGCTGCCTGTGCTATTCTCAGAAAGTGGAGCCCAATCCTATGCCTCCATTAAGAATACCACTTGGATATATTCAAAATAGTCACACCCGCTGCTCGTGAATATTCAAAATGGCTATACCCTCAAGCCAGCCGCTGGCAGTCCACAGGTCTATCTGTCTTCTTCTTCTATTTGTTTTCCTTTCTGGTTGCCAGGTATCAATGCAGTCCTTGTCCATGCAATTCTTAGTATGCAGAACCAATTCTTAGGTTGCTACCTAATATTCAAAATGGCTATGCCCTCCAGTCAGCTGGTAGTCTACAGCTCTATTTGTCTCCTTACTCACTGCTTTTGTTCAGGTTCTTCTACTAGTTGGTATTTAATCCACTTCTTTATCCTTGCCTTCAAAGCTCAGGGTTCCAGGATTGTCTTCTGTATCGGTTTCAATTGGTTTCTCATTGCTTTGTTGCAGAGCGTCTGTGTAGCTTGTCTGCCTATTCCACCATATTGCCTGAACTCTCTCGTCAGCCTAAGATCTTCCAATGGCTTTACTTCTCACTTAGGAGTAAGAGCCAAAGTCCTCATCATGGCTTGCAGGGCCAAACATGGCCTGGACCCTCCCCATTTCTCTGATGTCTTCTTCCACTCCACTTCCACTCCCTCTGCTCCAGCCACACTGGCCTTCTGGGCTCCCTGAACACATGGGCACACTGCCTCAGGGCCTTTGCACCAGCTGCTATTCCTTCTGCCTGGAATGCTGTGTCCCCAGATTTTTGCTAAGTAATGTCTCTAGTCAAGTATCAGCCTACTTAGATAGCCCTTCCCTGACTACTCTATGCAAAATAGCACTTACCCCTCACCCACCCTGAAGCACTTTTTTTTTTTTTTTTATTCATAACACTGATCACCTCCTGACTCAGGGCTTTGTCTATTTTATTACTATTTGCCTCCCTTCTAGAAGGTGTGCTCTATCACAGCAGAGACCTCACTTTGTACCCTGGTGAATCCCCAGGGCACAGACATCCACCACACAGATGACTGTCCCAGGCACTGCCCTCAGTTTTTATACAGATGACCTCATCTTATCCCCAGAAGGTGCCTGCCCTGTGTTCATGCCCTGAACAGGCTGCTAATGATGTCCCATCACAAACTTGAATCTTCATTTGTATAGAAATTATCTAACACTTTGTAGCTATTCGAGAAACTGTTTCCCTGGGCTCAGATTTCCCCTGCAACATGCAGGTCCCAGAGCCCCAGCAATGAAAGCTGTCTATATAAATAAGTTCCTCCATCTCAGTGATGGGGTGAAGAGGGGTACAAAAGCCACAGGGCTGTGTCCTCCCTGGGAGCAGGAACCATGTGAATCTTGGGTCCCACTACACGCTTGGCACAGTGTCTGCCAGAGAGTGGGGACTTGACATACTTGTGTTTAATGCACATATAAACCCAAACCCCCAAGTGATACAAAGGTCAGGGGCAAGACTGTGTGTCTGCCCTTCAGAAATGATCAACTTCAGTTATATGCTGTTAAGGAAAAATTAGTTGCTGTTGAGTCAGCTCCAACTCATGCTGACCCCATGTGTGTCAGAGCAGAACTGTGCTCCATCGGGTTTATAAGGCTAGTTTTTTTTTTTTTTTTTTTTTTTAAGTAGGTGGTCAGGCTTTTCTTCTGAGACACCAGAATGGACTTGAGTCTCCAACCTTTTGGTTAGTAGCTAGGCACGTTAACTGGTTGTACCACACAAGGAATGTCAAGGAAGTTTAGTGAAAACCAGGAGCCTCCTGCTCCCCCAGACCCCTGCCCTGAAGAGTCTCCCTGAAACCCTTTCTCTGGAGTCTGGAGAAAGCCTGGAGGGTGAGGGGGTGGTACAAGGCTTCAAAGGCTGCAGGCTCATGGTATATAGCCTGGACCTACCACAAGACACTGGACAATGGATGGGATGTAGGTACAGGGATGGGCCATATACCCACTGATGTGCCTTCCTGCTCTAATGCCCCAAGCTGCCTTCTGTGTAGTAGCAGATACAGCCCACATTCATCTCTGTAAGGTGGGTACCCTCCTGGAATTGCTAAGGTCATCCTTCCCTTTGGGTCTTGAAAAGGATAACTGTCTCAGTTTCTCTGAAAGCCACAGGCAGGAATAGTCCCTTGCCTCACTGCCTGTACCTTCTGAGCCCCCCTCAGGCAGAGACAGGGGCTACTCACAAGAGTATATCAGGGCAGGGAAGATGGGCTCATTTCTCTCCTGGGCAGTCTCCACCAGCATCCGCAGTGGCCCTTTGGGGCACAGTACAGCCACAAGATCTGGGGAAACAAAGAAGTCTTTGTTACATGAAAGATATTTATTCTCAAAATGCCCCCAGAGAGATGAGCCAGCCTCCGACACAGGAGTAAGGGACAAATTTTCCCAGGGCCCCAGAGTGAGGCTACTAACATATCACACAGTTCAGCTGGCACCCTAACCCCACAAGGTTCCAGTCATAATCTATAGCATTGACACCTGCTAAGGCCAAAGCAAGGTCCAAAAGTGCTAGGTGGTGCCAGTGGTTAACCATTCTGCTGCTAACTGAAGGGTTGGAGGTTTGAGTCCAGAGGCACCTAAGAAAGGCCTGGTGATCCATGCCCCCGCCCCCTAAAATCAGCTACTGAAAACCATATGGATTGCAGTTCTACTCTGACACACAAGGGGTCACTAGGAGTCAAGAGTCGACTCAATGGCAACTACTGCAAACAAGCAAAAGCCGTGGGCCTCAGAGTCCTAGAGCATAAACTTAGAAGTCAAGTAAGACTTGAGTTTGAATTCCACTGTGCTGAGTCTCAAGTTCCTTTTCTTTAAAATTGAATAATACTGGGAATAGTAATCATGTTAACAATACTCAAACAGCAGTAACCATGCTCATTATTTACAGGCACTGTTCAAATACACCAGCCACTCCTCCAAAGGAAGGTTGGGCAATCTACTTCCACAGAGATACCGCCTCAGAAACCCAAGGAGGGGTTGCTATGAGTCGAACCAACAGTGAACCTGTTTTTGTTTTTTTGATTTAGTGCCAAATGCACTTATTCTGCAAATAACTTAATGTGTAAAGCGTTCAATAGTGCCTGGCACAGGGATGTCGATAAATGTTTGCCGTTATTAGTAAGCATGTCAATATTAACGGAAAATACAGAATTCTAAGAGTTTTATTTTTAGAACACCGTGAGTCTATGGGACTTCCACGTGCTTATGGAGGTGAATTTCTCAGAAGGAAAAATATCCAGGCAGCCTCTGGAAGGGAAGTGACCTTTCCACCACCTGCCACTCTGTGCATCAGTGAGGATGACTCAGCATGGCATGTCACCACCACTGTCCAGCTCACACGCTGTGTGTAAGGACAAGCCTGGCAACTATGGTCTTCCCCATTCCTCTCCCTCCTACCATCTTTAGGTATCAGAACAAACCACCACCCCACTCAAGCCCGAAATTTGTCAGCAGGGTTAGAGTTACAATTCCATATAGGCGCACACCAGAACATCTAACTACCTCTCTTCCTTGCATGGTCAGACTGAAAAAAATACATACATTGTGCTTCCTGTAGTGGGTCACGTGACCCCAGGCATATAATACCAGATGGGGAGAGGCTCTCTTTGTCCCTCAGCTTTGGTGCCAGATGAAGCATGTATAGCAGAAATTTTCAGCCCACCTAGCTAAGCCTACCTAGACAGGGGACTGGTGCAAGGCCTTGAGTGCCCTGCCCATGGTACACAGCAGGGCACATTTATAAGAGTTTTCTATCCTCACTCGGACAGCTTTTGAGCTAGGGGGTACTGTTGTATACTGTCTGCTTCTTTTTGTAACTAATAAGAGCTACCTTCCATGTGCAAATGCCATGGGAGCATTTTGTGTATTCAGTTTCCGATGGGAAGGACATGACATTCATGGAGAAATCACTACTAGTGACCAGTGCCCTTTGTCTAATGGCTGCCTGGCTATTTAGAAATCTGGGATGACCTGTGAGCGTAACACACCATACACAGAGATGGCACCCAAGATGACCCAGGCAGACCACTCCGGGAGGTACTTGATGAACACCAAGGCCATGAGCGCGCTGATCATGATGAGGTAGGCCTGCTGAAGCATGAGGGGGCCCTTCCAGTGGATGCACACCATGCCCACTGCCCCAAAGTTCCAGACGGTCAGGAAGAGGGTGGGGTAGTCCATGGCCACATTGTAGGTCTTGAGCACTTCCCTATAGGACCAAGACAGAGCCCGGGGAGAGGTGAGACCCTGACACAGTTTAACAGCCCCTGCTTTTCAACCAGTAAATCCTAACCTGGATTCTTCCAACCTCTGGCCTTATTTACTACCTTCTCCTCTTTTCCACTGTTTTATAAGTAAGCCCCACACCAAACCCACTGCCATCGAGTTGATTCCGACCCATAACAACCCTATAGGACAGAGCAGAGCTGCCTCATAGGGTTTCAAGGCTGTAAATCTTTACGGAAGCAGACTGCCTCATCTTTCTCCCATGGAGCTGCTGGTGGGCTTGAACTGCAGACCTTTTGGTTAGCAGCCGAGTACATTAACCACTATGCCACAAGAGGTCCTTTATGACTAATCACTTGACGTATACTCTGGAACAAGGTGGGGTGTGAACTGATGTGCACTAGAATGACCTGGAAGATTGTTTTTCATATGGAAAAGGTCCTTGGGAAGTGTTTTCTTGGTGGTATAAGTGGCTAACAGGCTCAGCTAAGAAGAGCTGGAAGTTTGAGTCCACCCAGAGGTGCTGGAAGAAAGGAGTAGAAATGTACGTCTGCAGAATCAGCCACTGAAAACCCTATGGAACAGTTCTAAACTGTCACACATGAAGTCACTGTGAGTTGGAGCTGACTGGACAGCAGCTGGTCTGTCAAGCTCTTTGGGCTCTTGGATCAAGCTGACATCTCAAATCAAAGGGCAATAGTGGGCAATTCTTCCCATAAACCAGGATATACCCAGGACTGATCCAAAGAGAAGAACTTAAATTTTGAAGGGTTTTCATTCCTGCTAGGTTCATAGACAGCCTCTTCCATGACAGCTTTACTTGTTTCAAGTCAGGAACCACAGACAGACATGTGGTCCACCATGGAGCCTTACTCCCTGTCCCTATTGAGAAGGCCGTGGAAGGAGCCCCAAAGCCTGGATTCCTGGAGTGACTGACACTGGGGAGGTGTGGAGCACAACGGTCATCTTTGCCTGTCCAGGTCCTTCACAGTCACTCATGTCACAGGGAGGGGGCCCCCCAAGGACCCTGCTGCTCATCAGCTACCACTTACCCAAGGTAGATGTAGGTGAAGAGGAACAGCAACATCAGGGAGGACATGATCAACCAGCCATGGATAAACTAGATGACAGAAACAGACAGATGATCATAAGGTACTCCCCAAGCCTCTAAAACCACAGACCCCTTGGTTCCTGGTCCTGATGCCTATGCCTAAAAGTCTTTCTTAGAAATTTCACTGCATGACAATACTGGAAGGTTATTATTAATTGAATTGTGTTGGTCCAAAATATATGGAAGTACTAACCCCTGTAAATATGACCTTGTTTGGAAATAGGGTTTTTCTGTTGTTATGTTAATGTGGCCATGCCAAAGTAGGGAGGGTCCTAAACCTAATTATTTCTGAGAGGTGTCTTATAAATAAAGCACAGAGACATATACAGGGGGAAAGATAGATGTCTACTGGGGGCCGTCTCTAAAGCTCATGCTCTAAAGTCAGTCTTCTAGCCTCCAGAACTGTGAGATAATAACTTCCTGTTCTTTAAAGACACCCATTTATGGTAATTATGTTACAGCAGCACTAGGAAACTAAGACAAAGGTGGTGGGTGGCCATTTTACAGATGAGGAGAGGAAGGCACAGATATTCAAAGAATTCTCTTGAGATCACCCAGCAAGTGTATGAAGGATGTGAGACGAGGTTTATGAAGGAATTGAGATAAGGATTTAGGTAAACTAATACCTACACTGGTGCATGCCCTCCTATTTAGGAAGCTATTATTATGTTACACATCAGGCACTATTTTAGACTCTGGGGATAAAACTAGTTGTCTCTGCCCACATGTTATATACTCCAGTGTGAGGAGAGAGGCACAATAAACATAAATAAATAGATAATGAATCAGCAGATAGTGATAAATGCTACCAAGAAAACCAACAAACAACAGGCAGGATAAGGTGACAGAGACTCAAAAAACCAAAACCCCCTGCCATGGAGTCAATTCCAACTCACAGCAACCCAACAGGACAGGATAGAACTGCCCCATAGGGTTTCCAAGGCTGTACAGAAGAAGACTGCCTTTGTGCTATTTTACAGAGTGTCAAGACAGGTTCTTGAAGGAAGTATTTCTTTTTAATGTGGTAAATAAATATGAAACAAAAAATATTTGCCATTTCAGTATTTTTACAGGTACAATTCAGTGACATTAATTACAGTCATCATATTGTTCAACTATCACCACTACCCATTTCCAAATATTCTCATCACCTTTAACAGAAGGTCAGTGTTCCCTAAGTAACGAACCGCCCTCTCCTCTTCCCATCTGCCCCCCGTGACCACTAATAAACTTTGGTCTCTACACATTTGCCTATTCTAGACATTTCATGTAAGTGGGATCATACATAATTTGTTCTTTTGTGACTGTCTATTTTACTCAGCATATGGTTTTCAAGGTTTATTCATGTTCTGGCATGTATTAGGACTGTATTTTTCTTTCTGAGTAATATTTCATTTTATGTATGCACACAATTTGTTTATCCATTCATGTGTTGATGGACATTTAGGCTATTGCCACCTTCTGTCTACTATACTGCAATGTGCTGCCATGAGCACTGGTATAAAGCAAGATATTTTTGAAAAGAGACAAACTAGGGCAAACCCTCCTACCTGAGGGTTTATAAACCCAAAATGTCTTCTCAGGAAGACATTTTGCCCCTCTCCTGGCCAGTCAAGGAAAGGACACAGACAAGGATGGAACTGATCTGAAATCAGTCCCTCAGCCAGCCGTCAGTGGTATAGTGGTACCACTTCTACCAGCCTCACCTGCGGACAGAACTGTCTATCATGAGCTCAGTCCACCAAGGACCTCAGCCAGGGACCTGGTTTCTGGAGACAGCAGTGGCCAAGGCTGGGCTGAGAGCACAGCTGGAAGGGGAAGGGCTGCCTCTGGAGCACACGCACCCTCCCCCTCCACCTCAACTGCCTGGCCACCATCAGCTCCTGCCTGAAAGTCAAAGAACGTCCAGCTGGGAGGAGACCTGCCCATCTTGCTCACAGCTAGATTCCTGGGCCCCAGAATGGGGCTTACCACAGAGGCAGGCTCAATACACTTCACTGAAGGGATGGTTGCCTTTCAACGGTCTCCCAGACACCTCCTTGACCACAGCAGCACTGGTTCTCCACACCTGTGCTATTTCTAACTTGTTCTTAGGCATGTTGTAGTTTCTACCCCAAACAAATATCTTTCTACCGTGTTTCCCACCATCTTGTTCTATGCCCAACCCTGATTTAATTTAAAAGTTCTGCCTCAAGTACATTTGAATTTATTGATAAGCTGCAACTCATGAACATCTCCTGACAGCCCCTCCTGTGTCTCAGCCCAGAAGCACCCCTGGCTCCATCACTGCACTCCAATGTCCTCACCTCCCTAGACTAAGAGCTCCTGCCTCTATCTGCTCCATGAATAACTGCCTGCAGAAGTGCTGACTGTGCCTGCATTTAAACAGTTTTAAAGTAGGTAACAGCCAACTCAGGAGTCCCTGAGTGCTGCACACAGTTACACTCAGCTGCTGACGGAAAGGCTGGAGGTTCAAGTCCGCCTACAAGAGCCTCAGAAGAAATATCTGGCAACTACTTGGGAAAAATTAGCCACTGGAAACCCTATGAAGCATAATTCTACTCCAACATACATGGGGTCTCCGGGAGTCAACAGCAACTGATTTAATGCCTAGCTTAACTTCCTCTCAGTCCTTAAGGTTTCAAAGCCTTCCTTGGGAGAAAGGACTAGAAACCAACGTCTAAAATCATATGGCATCTTTGGAGCACAGAAAATGCATGTGATTCAGGCCAGGTGGGACTCAGCTCTTCCACTGCTTCCTGGGGCCAACCCCAACACCTCCCAGGGCAAGAAGACCTCGGCATGGAATATGTGTATCTCTGTCCAAAAAAGGAAATGGAAAATAAAAATAAATCTGGAGGGGAAGCATCACGCTGAAATCAAACTCATTGCCATTGAGTCAGATCTGACTCATAGCGACCCCAAGGCGATATCACTACGGAAGTAGATTGCCCAACCTTCCTTCCGAGGAATGGCTGGTGGGTTTGAACTGTCAGCCTTCTGTTTAGTGGTCATATGCAGAAAAGAGCCTAAAATAGAACTTCTTACTTCTTGGGAAGGAGAAGCAAAATAAAATTAACTTGTGAATAGGAGAAGTGACACTTTGAATATTCTAAGGAGGAACTCAACTGAGTGACATTATCTGTCAATTTAAAAAACTACAGTATTGCGTAATCCATGGTGGGGGCTGGGTGGGGTGGGAAACAGAACCAAAAATCAGAGTCAGTTTTGCAGAAGTCCCTTGTGGTGTAAATGGTTAATGCATGAAAGGCTGGAGGTTTGAGTCCATCCAGAAGTGCCTTGGAAGAAAAGACCTGGCGATGTACTTCCAAAAAAGCAGCCATTGAAAACTCCACAGAGCACACCCGAGGCCACCATGAGTCAGTCTACTCAACAGGTGGGTTTTTTAACCACAAAAAGGAACTGTGACAGTTGTTTTTTTTTTCCACTTAAAAAAAAAAAAAGTAGTTGTATAAAGGACTCCCTAGGCAGAGGTGTGCGTGGACTGGAGGGAAAGGAGGGGGGCAGACGGCTGATGTGTCTGGGTCCTCACCTTGTAGCAGCGGTACTTGTACAGCATAACCAGGAAGATGGTCATGACCACGATGACGCTGATCATGATGAGGGTGTTGAGCACGGAGTTGAGGAGGCGCTGGCCCACTGAGGGCGTGTCCTCGGTGAAAGGCGTGTAGATACTGAGGGGAAAGGGAAAGGTCTCTGGTCCTGTCTGTCACGCATACACTACCCCATGTGATCCTCGGCCCTGCTGGTGGAGTTCACCCCAGAAACACGAGACTGTGCCCACCCTCATGCTGGGGGAAGGCCTCTCTGCCCTGGCAGATGCTGCCCACTACCACCACCTTGTCTCCCAACCTGTTTCCTGCAACTCTGTGTACATATGGTTCTCAGCCTGAAGACTGAGCCCTCTGTAACCAGTGACCAGCTGCCATCAAGTCAACTCCAACTCATGGTGACCCCATGTGAGAGTTTTCAGTAGCTGAGTTTTTGCAAGTAGATTGCCAGGTTGTGCTTCTGGGGTGCCTCTGAATAGACTTGAATCTCCCACTTTTATTAGCAGCAAGTCTGTTAACCTTTTGTACCACCCAGGGACTCCATGAGTTGGAGTTGATTTGACAGCAACTAGAGCCCAGTGTCACAGAGGGAAATCGACGGGACCACCTCACCATCCTGCTTTACCTACCCCCACATTCTCCCCCCACCCCACCACCACTCAGATTTTAAAACCTTCCCTCGAGGCTCCCCTGGTCGCTTCTCTCGGTCCCTCCCACTTCTCCACTCCCCTTAGCACTTCCCCACCCCCAAACCTTCACCATCAGTTTGCCCAGGCTAGAATTCCTCCACCCCTCCTGCTTTCCCCACCCACCCCCACCCCAAGTAGCCCAGTCACTGCACTTGCTGCTAATAAACTAAAAATCAGAAACAAAAAGCAACTGATTAATACCTCACTCTTTCCAACATGGACTGCTAGAAGCAAAAGGCTGGCTAAGTTCTCTTATCGCTTTTCACCTGGGCTGCTCTGCATCCCCAACAGACTATATACTTCCTGGGGGCTGGGGAGGGGGGGTGGCTTCTCATTCTATTCCTTTCTTTAAAACAAACAAACAAAACAAAACAAAAACTAAACAAGAATCCCCCAGTTAAAAGAACATGCTCAGGGAGGGTCAGCCCTCAGCAGTTGTGACCCTGGGACAGTGGATGTGGGTGGGGAAGCTCTCCATTTGTCTAGGTTGCTTTGTATATGTGCTATTTCTACTAAAATAAACATAAATGGGCTCTATCTCCCTAACAAGGCTGTAAGTGAGCCACAGGATCATCTGGTTGAACCATCTCCTCTTACATTCAAGCACCAGAGGCCCAGAGAGGAAGTAACTTGTTTGGGGTCACACAGTGATGCCCAGTCATGACAGGAGCCTGACCTCCGGTGTGGCATGTGAGGGCTCACCGTCTATAATAAATGCCACTGTGCCCAAGTATTCACTCTGGGGCAGGTACTGTTCTAAGATCTTTACATGGGCTTGCTTATGGAATTCTCCCAGTAATCCCGATTAAACCCATTATACAGACCAGAAACTGAGGCATAGAGAGTTGAGGGTCATGCCCAAGGAGGTAGACCAGGGTACAAACTCACAGGCAGTCCCTGGTGGGGGGGCTGCAGATGGTCATCAGACTCTGCACATACCCTTGACCTTGTCCCATGCTATACCCGGCCCCAACTCACAGCTGTCCATTCTTCTCTGTGTAGAAGCGCACGGACTTGATGGTGGCCACCACCACGACCATGCACAGCGTGACAGGCACAAACAGCATGATCACATGCTTCGCCCCATATTTGAGGGTCAGCTCTTCCTCCAGGCCTGGGGGTCGCCCAGGCACCCCACTGGAGACGTAGCAGTCAGGGTCCTCCTCACAGTCCTCTTCACTCTCCTGGCTTCTCTGTGGGAAACCACATTGTGAGGGCCACAGGAAGCCCGCCAAAGGATGCCTTGCAAGGGATGGCCTCCATGGGTGGCCTACTGATACAATGCATGAATTCTTAGAACTCAAAAAGAGAAATTTGAATGTGCCTTTCTAAATGTAAGAAGGATCTCTGGTAGCATAGTGCCTAAGGCACTTCACTGCTAACCAGAAAGCCAGAGGTTCAAACCCACCAGCCACTCCTCAGAAAGAAGGTTGAGTAATCTACTTCCATAGTGATACTGCCTAAGAAACCCAAGGAGGGGTCGCTATGAGTTGGATCCAGCTCGATGGCACGTAACAACATAACAACAACAAATGTACGAAGCTGTCTGTGAGCTGTAATTTGGACATGGGAGTGCTAGAATTTCCAGGATATTTCAAAGGTTGACAAGGATAATAGTAGAGAAAACTTTGAAATGGCACTAAGCACAAACCAGAAGGGAAGGCCACTGTAATCAAGAAGAAGGCAGTCCACAAGCCCAAGACCAGAGGGGCCAAAGATCAAAGATCCTTCCCCTTCCCAAATACAAACTGCTCTGGACAATATTCAATTCTGCTTACATGGTCATATTCAGGAGGACACATGCCTCCTGGAAAGAGAGATTAAATATATTTGTTTGAAAAATCATAAACTAGAATCATCAGCATACTTGGGGACTCTGATTATGAATAACACTGGAAATCTCCAGGGGGAAAAAAATTACTTTGAACTTTTTGCCCCACAAAATCAATCACATAAATTTTGCTACTCTAGAAAGGTTGACTAGATGTCCAGCATCTGGGAGGACAAGGGTATGGGAAGGTAACCAAAACTCAAACTTGCTGCTGTTGAGTTAATTCCAACTCACGGCAACCCCGTGTATTAAAAAGTAGAACTGCTCCATAGGGTTTTCTTGGCTTTAAGATCACCAGGCCTTTCTTCCATGGTGCCAACTGGGTGGGTCCAAACTCCTAACCTTTTTAGGTTAGCAAGTACAAACCATTTATGCCACCAGGGACCTCACTATGGAAAGGTTAAAACAAACTCACTGCCATCAAGCTGATTCTGACTCATAAAGATCCTACAGGACAGAGTAGAACTGCTCCATAGGGCTTCTAAGGCTATATATCTTTACGGAGGTAGAGTGCCTCATCTTTCTCCCTCAGAGTGGCTGGTGGGTTCAAACCACCGACCTTTTGGTTAGCACCTGAATGCTTTAACCACTGTGCCACCACCTCTCCTTTATGGGAAGTTAGGAGAAAATAAATGAGGAGTAAGAAATCCACCAGATTTGGGCACAAAATGGTTTGTAAGGTTTTTTTTTTGGAAATTTAGGGTCATCAGCTGTTTTGCTAATTAGATTAACAGCCAAAGAAAAAGCCAGATAAAATATAAATCAGAAATATTATTTCAGCATAAATTGTTTGCAGAGAAAATCCCAATCTAAATATTGGGTTGAGAGGAAAAGAAAAACTGTTAATGAATATGAAGTGAAACAAAAATGCACACAAATTCCAGAATAAATGAAGAATCGAGCTCAAATTTCAGCAAGGAGAATTAGGCTGGCTGGAAGAAAAAAAACACATGCCAAGGGTTTTAAATATCATAATGGGAAAAACATAATAGGGTTCAGGAAAATTTAGATGCTGTTTTGCTCTTATTAAGGGTGTGTGATGGTTATGTTTGTATGTCAACTTGGCTAGGCCTGGTTGAGTGGCTGGGCAGCTGGATGTAGTATTCCCCATGATGAGACTGGTAATCAACTCCATGGTGGAATCTACTGGAAGCAGCTGAATAGCTGCCTTTGGGTATGTGGTCTGCTTCCTGTATATAAGGAGAAGCTTTGAGAATGGCCTCTAGCCTATGGCACGCTTGGACCCTGCATGTAGTTGTGTTGCTGTTCAGCAGCCTGCTATACTCTGCCAACCTTGGGACTTACAATGAACTTAAGTGAATGGCCTACTGCGTGGTTTGGTAACATTGGGACTGTGCCTTTTGACTTGTCAACCTTGGGGCTTCTCAGCCTCAGCAACCAGCAGCTGTCTGAGTGAAGAAACGCCTCTAGCTACAATAGGCCGGGAGCAGGAGACAGAGCTGGACCCCAAGGTTGAGGGGCTTTCACCCAGCCCCTACAGCCTGGCACTTTGAACTTAGACACTTAAAGCCTCCAAATTTTAAGAATAAACTCCTGTTTGTTAAGGCCATTCCATTTGTGGTATATTCTTGTCAGAGTGACACTAGGTAACCAGAACAGGGTGGGAGGTGGCATAGCTAAGGGATGCTCTCAAGTATGTCTCATCTCCTGCCCTGAGGGTGGCAGAGATAAGGCACAGTGTGGCCCATCTGTCTCCAGCTCAAAAACAAACACAAATTGTTGCTAGATGTCAGTAGGTCATGGTAACCCATGTGCAACAGGATTGGGCCATTGTACTCTATAGGATTATCACTGGCTGATTTTTGGAAGTAGACTACCAAGTCCTTCTTCCTAGTCCACTGAAGTTTCAGTGGAAGTTCCAGTGCAACTTGCACAGACTCATAGCGACACATAATCCTCCACTGGTAGACAGGTGGTAGTTGCACATGTGGTACACTGGCTAGGAATTAAACCTGATCTCCTACAAGAAATGAGCATTCTATTATTGAACCACCACTGTACCACAAACACAAATTAAGTATACTTACCCCTTGGTTACCACGTCTGGCCATCTACCAAATGTTTTCCTCCAGCGTCTCTGCTAACCTGTCCTAGCATCCATGCATCCAAACTCACTCTCATGTGACTGTGTAACCTGCACCTATAGGATCTGCGTTGGGGCACTAAGACTCATTAGACCCATTCTAAAGCCAATTTTAAACAGCCTAGGACTGAAGAGTCCATGGTAAAGCACTCACAGAAAGAAGATCTCACTACAGATCAATCAGGGAAACCTGTCCCCATTTTGTCTAATTTCCACCTCCTCTTGAAGTTTGGGCAATCTACTTCCGTAGTGATACCGCCTCGGAAACCCAAGGAGGGGTCGCTGTGAGTCGGGTCCGACTCCATGGCATATAACAACAACAACAACAACAACTTGCATACAGGAGTACTTGGTTTTCCTCCCTAAGGCACAGAAACCCCATTGGCCTGTCTCAGCCTTGGCCAGTCAGTGAGCACCTACCCACTGGGTGGTATTCTCTCTATCTTCTGGGCCCTGCCTGCCCTCCTGGTGGATGCGTGGCGTGGGGCTCTCAGCTGACATCAGAGAAGTCCTCTCGTCACACACTTCTTCCTCGCTGTCAGAGGCCATGAACGTGACCATGGCCCTGCCTCCCTGGACGTGCCTGGAAAAGGAGCATTAGGAACTCATGCCACTTCCCTTCGAGGCAATAGGCAGTAGTGAGCTGAGGGGACACAGGTCCTGGCACCAAGGGCAACAGAGCTCCTGCCTCAGGACAACCCTCCCAGGATCACATGACTGCTATGGAACAAGAGTCCCTGGGGCGGTCACTGGGATTGGGGCTGCCCTGTCAGGGATGTGCCTGAGATACCCAACCAGCAAAGTCAGGGCTATTCCATATTGTCAGCACATCATCCACTCATCAGCAAGCACCTATCAAGCACCAACTGTGTGCCAGGAAATGTGCTGGTCGTTGGGGATATAAAGATGAACAAGATTTGGAACATAATGAATGTCACTGAATTATTTCTGTAAAAGTGTTTGAAATGGGAAATGTAATATGTATTTATCACACACACACACACACACACACACACAAAGAGCCTTGCCTATGTGTTTCCTGATCCTAAGTTGTTCCTGTTACTTCCAAGTTGATCCTAATCCCAAGTTGTAGCCTGTCACTTCCCTAATAAATCACATAATTATGAGTATGGTCTTAATTCTGTGTGGCCATTGCAACAAATTATTGAACCCGACAGAGAAGTAGAGAATATTGTGGGGGAACTGTCTGGTGTCAGAAATAGTGAAGAAGTGGGAGAGTGGAGGTATGTCTGACCTCTACCTCATGGGAATCAGCTTTGTTCTGATGCTGAGTCTTATCCCTTAGGAATGCAGGCAATTCCATACTATGTGAGAACACTATCTGCTTTCTGCTGAGAATCTGTCTCCAAGTAAGTCATTTATGTGATTTTCAAATAAGCAGGCAGGTTCCTTCCACCAGTTCAGCCAGTTATTTTTTTCCCCTCCAAGCAGGATCTGTAGCTGCTACTCTTTTTGAAGACAGCAACCCTGACTGTGGCCTGGATTATTCCCACACAGACTCCATCCCCCAAATATATGCACACTTCAGGGCTTGCCTCTGTTCACCTCAATGACTACAAAAGCTCCCCTGTCATCTCACAGCGATTTCAATATGAATAAGCTCCCCACTTACTTAAGTGAGCTCTGGTGGTATACTGCCTATGGCATTTGACCAGAAGGCTGGTGGTTCAAACCCAGTCCTTCCTCAGAAGGAAGGCTGGGCAATCTACTTTCATAGAGATACTCCCTTAGAAATCCAAGAACAGTTCTCTATGAGTCTCTATGAATCAAGACTTATACATTGATTCGATGGCAGTGAGCTTGGAGCCCCACCATCAAGAACACACACATTTAGGATAGGTAAGGCAAGCACAGGAGTAACAACAGGACAAAGGGAGGTGATAAAGATAATGTGTTACTAGAGTCAAAAAGAAGGGAAGCTCATCCAGTTGGCGGATGAAATGTTCTGTGTCTTGTGGAGTTAAGAGGTACCTGTAATAAGCCTCACAGATTAGGAATATTTTATTAGGTAAAGACTGAAGGAAGTGGGTCATTCCAGAGAGAAATAGCTACTCAAATAAATGCATGGGGCAGGGGACATGACATGGCCTATCCTGGAAATAGTCAGATTACCTGATTTGGTTGTAGTGTGGCACTGGATCAGCAGCAGTGGAAGACAAGGCTGGATAGGTGGAAAGACCATCCTAAGGTGGGCATGGGTCCCTGAGGTTGTTTGTTGTTGTTGTTATCTGCTGTCAAGTTGACCCCTGACTCATGGTGACCACCATACACAACAGAAAATGCTGCCTGATCCTGTACCAGCCCCATGATTGGTTGTGGATCAGATGACTGTGATCCAAAAAGTTTCCACTGGCTGATTTTTGGAAGCTAGGCTTTTCTTTCTAGTCTGTCTTAGTTTGGAAGCTCCTCTTAAACCTCTTCAACACCATAGCAACAAGCCCCCTAACAGACTGGCAGTGGCTATGCATGAGGTTCATTGGACAGGAACTAAACCTGGGTCTCCTGCATAAAAGGCAAGAATTCTAGCACTGAGCACTCAAAGCCTTAACTCAGCAGTGGGGAGCCAGCTAACGAAAGGGATGTAAGCAGAAGGGAACTTTAGCAAGAGCAATGCACCAGGTAGGTCTTTGCTCTGCCTCTCCACCTGGAATCTCCCTAAGACTAGGTTTAGCCCACTGCCCAGGATCTGCCACTTGATGGCAAGTCTGTGAGGGCCAGCAAAGTCTACATCACAGAGGTGAGTTGGAGGGGGTACAGCTGTACAGCCCCAATGTACTGCAAGACCTTGGGAAGTTCTTGGTTTTAGTTCCTTTATTTCTGGTGATGAAAGTAAGCATCTAGTTGAGATCAAGGAGAAGTTTTAAGGTCCTCC
>NW_006921626.1:15205292-15206449 GCF_000298275.1 Orycteropus afer afer | reverse complement strand
TTTCTCAAAGCAGGGTCCAGACCTCCCAACGGTAGCAGACCACCACCCTTACTGTGTATCAGACACTAAACCAAGCCCTTACTTGCCTTTTCATTAAATCTTCCCAATTACCCTATAAGCTTGAAGGATTGTACACCTCCCATGTGAAACTCCAGTGTTCTTCCCCATCTATAAGGTTTTTAAACAAAGGTTTAAAAACTGATTGGTCCAACATCACCCTTGGATGCAGACAGGCAGGCCCCATGCTATGCTAGGGTGCTTATTAAAAATGCAGCTTCCCAATCACCGTTCCAACTGTCCAGGGATCTCCATTTTGAGATGGTTCCTGGGTGATAGCATGGCTCTCCCTAGACCCAGAGATCCAGTAGGCCAGAGCCTGCCTTTCCACATTTGTAATTAGATCCCCCAGACAGGGCCCCTAGCCCAGCACTGCAGGTATCCAGTTACAGTCCAGTTCCTTGTCACCAGCTCAGGGCCTTGGGAGGGGGCTACCTCACTCACCCACCTTCACTACTGGATTGCTGAACAACCTGACAACACCCCTCCCAGAAAGCAAGTGGGGAGGAAAAAGGGTGGAAATTTTCAGACTAGGAGAGCTGTAGGAGGAGAAAAAGAATTCTCAGGTGGAAAAAATTCCCCAAACCATGCCCACTGTGCAGGAGGGTATGGAAAAACTGGGTTCAAACACCACTGGTACCAACTGGACCAACCATCCTGAAGGGCTAGTTGGCAGTAAAAATCAAAAGCATTGGAAATATTCTTACCTTTTGATCCAGAAATACTACTTCTCAGAATTTATCCTAAGAAAATAAAAGATTTGTGTGAAAACATGTTCACTGCAGTTATTTACTACTGTAAATAAATAAATAAGGTGAGAATGACTGCAATGTCTTACTCTGTCCCATGGCATATCCATCTGATGGGGATTATTCTATGACCACCAGAAACTTTATTTTAAACAAGATTCTCTTTTTTTTGGCCATTTTTTTTTAAATTGTGATTTGGGTGAAGATTTATAGAGCAAATTCACTTTTCATACATCAGTTCACAAATACTTTGTCTCATGTCATTGACCACAGTTTACCACAATGCAACAGCTCCCCTCCTACTTCCTTCCCATAGTTACCTCTTCCCAGTGACCATCCCTCCATACTCTC
>NW_006921626.1:15189311-15201498 GCF_000298275.1 Orycteropus afer afer | reverse complement strand
CTGCCAGACCACAGCTCCGTGTGTCTCCTTTTTTGGTATTTTCACCCAAATTCTTCTGCTAGTTGGGGTTTAGTCCACTTTTGTATTCTTCCCTTCAAGGCTCAGGGGTCCAAGATTAACTTCTGTGTCTGTGTTAATCGGTTTCCCTTTTCTTTGTTGAAGAGGGTCTGTGCAGTCCTTCTGCCTAGTCCGCCATCTTGCCGGAACTCCAAGATTCTTTTTTTTATTATTATTATTTTAATTGATGTGGCCATATTCCTTTCCAAAACAGCCAATACAGTTCATATTTCCATCACAAATATAAGAATATTTATCTTCCTACATCTCCCTCCACCAAAAACCAAAAACCAAACTCACTGCCATCTAGTCAATTATAACACATAGCCACCACCATTGGGTTTTCAAGGTGGGAAAACTTTACGGAAGTTGATTGCCCAGTCCTTCCCTCCACCAGCAATAATTATTACCTATTGCCGTTACATCAATTACAACTCATGGTGACCGCATGTGTTACACAGTATAACTGCCCCATAGGGTTTTCTTGGCTATAATCTTTATGGAAGCAAATCACCAGGACTTTCTTCTTAGGTATCACCAATCTTTTAATTAGCAGCTGAGACTAAACCACGTGCACAGCCCAGGGACTTTCACATAAATATTATAATTCATTAATTTCTAATAGCCTAAAATCACCCAAAAATGTTGCTTTACTTTGAATTTCCCTGACTACTCATAAATTTGTACATCTCCTCACATGCTTGTTAGCATTTGTGTTTGCTACTCCATGAATTTTCTTTGCTATTCATAAGGTTTTCCCTGGCCAATTCTTTGAGAAGTGGTGGCCTCTTCCTTCTTCCTAGTCTGTCTCAGTCTATAAGCCTAACTGTTACCTGTGCACCAGGTGCATTTTGCTGGGTTTTAAACACCAGAGGCTCAGCCTCAAAACTCATGTCTACATGTCACCACAGTAGGACAAACCGACAGACAAGTTTGTCTTGCTGTTGGAGACCTCTCGTATCACCCCCACCTGGGTCCCTGTGGCTGACTGTTCCTCTGTCTGGCTTCCTGGCCTTTAATCCCCTTTCTCCTGCTCTTCTGGCCTGCTGCTTTGGGTGTCCCCGAGTTATCTCTCCTCACCTGTATCCCTGGGGCTTACTCCATGAATTGCCTATATATATCCTTTAGACATAAAATATCGGGTCATTTGTCTTTCTTGACAATAGGTGAAATCTCTTCAATATTATATAGCAAATCATTGTCATCTGAATTACGAATTTTTTAATGTATTATTTGTCTTTTATCTTTTTTTTTTTTTTAAATTGTGATTTGGGTGAAAATTTACAGAGCAAATTCACTTTCCATATAGCAGTTCACATACACTTTGTCTCATGACACTGACCACAATTTACCACAATGCAACATCTCTCCTCCCACTTCCTACCCATAGTTACTTCTTCCCTGTGTCCATCCCTCCATGCATTCCTGCCCCCTGAGCTATCTCCCTGTGCATAAGCAGCCCTTCTTTCTCCCATGATTGTTCTCTCCAAGGAGTGTATCTATCTGAAGTAAACGTTCAACTCATATGCCTATCTTTTGTTTGGCTGGAAGCCACAGGTGTAGGTTCAATTCCAGCCCTGAAGAGTAGCTAGGGGCCACCAGGCTCTATCAGACCAGTAAATCTGGCCACCACAACCTTTTTCTCCAAATGACTTTGAGTTTTGTTCCACATTGTTCTCCCTCTCTATCCAGGATCTCCCACATCCCCTTCCAAGTGGTTGACAGTGGTAGCCGGGTAACATCTAGTTCTTCTGGTCTCATAGTTGTATAGGCTGCAGATCGGATGGTGTACTAGTTGCTATGACTAATTGTTTCCATGATTTTTTGGTTTTCTTCATGCTTCTTTGCTCTGGACGCAGAGAGAACCATTGTTGCATCTAGATGGCAGCTTGCAAGCTTTCAAGATCCTAGTCGCTACTCGCCAAAGTAGGAGGTAGAACAATGTTTTGTGTAGTATGTTATGCCAATTGAGCTTGATGTCCCCTGTGACTATGGTCCCGAGCCCACAGGTTCAACTACTCGGTCCCTCTGGGTAGCTGGCTGTGACCAAGCAGTGACTACAGCCTTGCCCCTTGTCAGCTCTACTATACACCTGGGAATTCACATCATACACATAAACTTATAGGACCATTGTCTGCCAACCCTATCTATACATGTTCCTGGGTACACTCCCCGCTTCATAGACATACCTACTAGTTCAGCCTGTCCACCCATCTATCCACCTGAATATCCATGTTTAAACAAAATTTATTAGGTTTCTTGAGAGCAGGAGCCTCATCCATTTGGAGCCCCCAGCATCTAGCTCAGTGTCTACACATACTAGATATTCAATATGTAACTTTCAAACAAAGAAAACTACCTAATCATGTCCTTGATATTCTTAGTACAAAGTGGCTTATTTTAAAGATTTTTTTTTCTTTTTGCAAGTCTTGCTATATTTAAAGAAGTTTTAAAAATAGAGTATTTCAGAAGTTATTAAAAAAATAGAATTTAATATACTATAAAACTTCACATATAGAATCATCTGAATTTTATGAATATGTGTAAACATGAAGAACTGGCAAGAATACAAAACATTGAAACAAAAAACACTGCCACAGAGTTCTTATTCACTGCTCCCCAGGTTTTCTTGGCTGTAATCTTTACAGAAGCAGATTGCCACACCCTTCTTCCATTGTACTGCTGGATGAGTTCCAATCATCAACTTGTAAGTCAGCAGCCAAGAGCAAACAGTTTGTACCACTTAGGGACCTTACAAAACATTAAAAGTTGTTGTTATCTTTGGATGGTGGTGTTCTGGAGATTTTACTTTCTCCTTTATATTTTTCTGCATTTCTCAAAGTTTGTATAATAAACATGGACTACATCTATAATGATTTTTAAGCTATTAAGTTTTTTAAAGGGATATAAAGAGCACCAACAGACAGACTTCCTTCCACTTGGGCCTCCCCCACCTCCTGTCCATTGCCCTGGGGGGACAGGTGAGATCCCACGAGGTCAGTTTTTCATTCTCTCCCAGCCCCTTCTTCACCAACTCCAGCAGGAAAACAGAACAGCAGGGTAGGTGACTTTTCTTCCCTTTTGAATTCCTAAGAGCCTTGTTTTGCAAGGCATTTTGGTTGATATTTAAGCCTGACAATACTCTGAAATCCCTGGAGAGAAAAATCACCAACCAAAAGTGTGATGGAGGAAAATCTCCTAGATGTTTGTCCACATCAGAGCCACAGTTACTCAAGCCCTTCCTCCAGGCTGACTCAGAGCAGGAGGGTGGGGTCTGGGAGGCTACCACTGCTGATGTAAATCCAACAGATGACCTAGCAACCAGCTCTCCCTCCTTCCCGCTTGCTCCCCATGCTCTGAGGGAACAGCAGGAAATGCAGAGCAGCTGATAGGAGGGGGAAGTGTCCAGTGTGCAGTGATCATGTTCCGGAAGCCCTTTACAGAAAGAATAAGCACCATGGCTGAAAACTGCCTAGGATTAGGATGCAAAATCAAACCTCAGAAGAAATCCGCTGCTCATTCCTACTAATCAGCTGAATGGGATCAAAATGCTCAACTATCCAAACCAACAGATCCTGACCCAGAGAATGTCCTCAACTGTGTCAGCAGTTTGGCTATAATGGAAACCTGGTGACCCAGTTTCCCAGATCTTCTTTCCATTTCAGAGAAATGTGAAGGTTTTGACCTTAAAACATGTAGGAAATGGATTTTAACATGTCACAGTCAACACTATTGCAGTGTCTCATGGAAAAAGATGGAAATCACTGCTCCAAAAGCAAACAGGAGCCGCTGCACTTACCACAAACACAGGAGGCTGCAGAGAAAGGGCTGGATCCAGGGCACATCATTTCATTTTGCCACAGCCTAGACAAGACTCTCTGGTTTTCAAAGAGGGCTGTGTTTTGTTGGTTTTAAGCAGATTACTTTCTAGGGTCATACCTTACAATATTTCCATAACCCCTGGGAAGTTTCCAGTTCCCCTACACCAAGGAAGGGTTTGCTAAGGTTATAAAATACCCTTAGAAATTTCTATGGCTTCCCTGCCTGCCTGTCTCCCCTGGCCCTGGGCAACTGACCATGTCTGGCCCCAGCTGACCTTCATTTATCCATCCACTCACTTCAGCCTGTTTTGTGACAGGTGTCACCTGCTCAGTAGCTCTCCCCAACACGAGGAGGTGGACTCGGTCCAGAGCTGGACCTGAGCCCAAAGGGAGGCCTTGAAGTATTGTTCCATCCTCCAAGGTTACCCCATACAGCTCCAGGGACCCCATACAGCTCAACCACAGATGTGGTATCATGAGGAAAATGCCCATAGATGGGCGAAAGAGAAGAAGGCAGGGCACTGCTTATCTGGGTCAACTCAAAAGAAAAGGTGGGCAAATGTGCACTTTGGGACTGGTAAAACGACTAACTGCAAATCAAATCTTCTGTGCAGCCAATCAAATTCAGCTTTGAAAGAATATTATGTAAAGAGAAAATGCTAACAGCATAACCTTAATAGGAAAAACAGGATACCACACCTCATCTACAGTTTCCTATTTCTTATGTCTTAATAGTCACTTGCCATTAAATTGATTCTGATTTATATCAAACCCATGTGTGTCACAGTAAAACTGAGTTCTGTAGAATGATGCAAACTGTTAAGTGCTAGGCTATTAACTGAAAGGTTAGTGGTGCTCTGTCCCCCACAGCAATGGAGAGGAAAGCCTGGCAATTTTCCAAAAAGCCACAGCCTTGAAAACTCTGTATCTTAATAGGTGAACATATATATATATATATATATACACACACACACACACACACATATATATACATACACACACACACATACACATACATACACACATATATATGTAATATATATGTACACATACACAAATACGCATGGATAGGATATATGTATACAAGGAGCTCTAGTGGCCAAATGCCTAAGGTATTTGACTGCTAACCAGAAGGCTGGTGGTTCAAACCCACCAGCCACTCCTCAGAAGGAAGGATGAGCAACCTACTTCCATAGTGATACCACCTCAGAAACCCAAAGAGGGGTCGCTATGCAACTCGACAGCAGTGAGTTTGGTTTGTTGATATGTATACATACACACACATATATACACAAAGGCATAGAGTAAAAACACCGGGAATACACAGCATGGTTATCTCCGGGATGCATTCTAATGGATAATTTTTTTTTTAATATCTCCTAAGTTTTCTAGAATGAACATGCATAACTTTTATTCAAAACTAAATAAAGTCAGGAAGTTTCTGGTCAAAGGATAGCAGAAAGGTGAGCACTCCTTTAAATGTTATTCTATTCCAGAAAGCCCTATTTTAGCAAAGATGAATAAGCAACACATTCTCCCAGTCAATGAGGAGGATAGAAAAAATTATCTCCTCTGTTGACATTTAGACCGATTTGAAATTACTCTTTTCTGCAGACATTAACATGGCAGCTGCACCATCCTCAGGCCTGGAGGCCAACATTTATTATCAGCTTGGTATCCCCTGCTGGAGATGAGGACACGGCTCCCCAAGCCAGCACTGTGCCCGCCTCTGAGCTCGTACAACCCTTCCCCCAGCCCCTCTCTCAGGAGCTGTAGCCCAGGCAACAGGTGGGCATACTTGCAGAAACATTTGTTATCTTGTCAGTCCCTGACTAAATAGTGTCAAAAAGTCAAAGCAAATAACTGAAAACCAGCCAAAGATGTTTTCAACAGAAACACACACAAGATCTGTGTACAGTGCTTTGCTTGCTTAAAAAACAAATAAGTAAACATTTGATTTCTCAAGCATTTGCTAATGGAGATGCCACAAAAAGTTTCTAGGCAGTATGCAGGGATATAAACAGGATGTGAAGATAGGAAGCCTCCTATGCAAAAACTGAAGAGAGAAAACATAGCAAACTAGGTTCAACTGCCAGCTCATAGCCCCAAAACCATATAACTATACACGGACAAGTTGCTTAACTCTCTAAAGCTCAGATTTCCCTTCTAGGAATATTTCAGTATTTCTGAAACACTTACGATAACTGTGACAAATACTGTATTAAATGGCTTTTTATCATATATAACAAACTTATAAAGTAAGGTATGTCATGTCATTATCATCATCAATAACTTAAAGAAAGGACAAGGTAGGAGGCTAAGAGCCTCTCATTTGCTGAGCCCAGTGTTGTGGGAACTGACAGCAACCACAAAGGAACTGATGGGAGGGCAACAGGCATCACAATCTGTCCTGTGCCTCCAGACACACTTCAGCAGCAACGTCTGGCCAGGCCCTTCCTCATCTTCCTCTTATTCTCTTCTCATATATGTAAGAATCTCACCACCCACACATGAATATGCCAGACTAGGCCTTTGGTGTCTCAACACCAAAGGATACAATATTTTCTAGAAAATTTGAAACATCATCCATTTCACTCTGCAGTAACATTCTCCCAAGTCCCCTACTCCTACCCCTTGCCCTAAATGCCCACTTCACTGGCATGAACATTTACTAACTTGGACAACCTGATGGGGAGCTAAGGACACAGGACCCCTGACCGTGTCACCAGCTGGGCCCAGAAAACTGCTGATGTATCTCCCCTGTTCTCATGCTGCTACGTTCACAGAGAGAGAACTTGAGGCCCACAGCCCTGAATCAGCTCATGCAGAGGCTCTAATTGCTGCTAACAGTCTTGGCTGAAGAACTTGGAGGCTTCAGATGTCTACAGAATGGACTATGTAGACATCAGGGGCATCCACACTGGAGGATGGGGTCTGTCCTGGTCCAGTTACTCCCAGGAGAGGCTTGGTAACCTGGGCTGTTGATTTTAAGTTACATGTCTCTGCAATTGTTGGGTATGGAATGCCTCTCACCAAGTGGGGATCTCAGAAGGCCAAGCAGTTACTGAACTAATCAACAGTTCATACATTAAAAGGAGAACACTTATTAAGCCAAAAGACATTTTCACCCAACCAAAGGCAACATTTCACCCAACCAAAGGGCTGAGGTCTTTTTTGAAGGCTGGACTGCAGAACTAAAGACCTGGGCACCTGGGGTCTAGCCTGGCTCTACTATTTCCTACCTGGGCAACTTTGAACAGTCATTTTAGCTTTGTGGGCTGAGTTTCTTCATTGATAAAATTCAGCAAGGGGATGAGCTTCTGTTTCAGGTTCTTTTAGCTTTGAAAGCTAGACTCTGGGAGCCTCTCCGGAGCTGTAAATGCCCAACAGATACAAAAGCCAAACGCCGCTGATAACCAGAGTCCAGCTCCAGGCCTGAACGTAGACAAACATTTGATGATACCTCTTTGGCGAACCTGTTCCCCACATATTGCGGGAATACCCCAGCCTCGCCCCTGCCGATGGTGCAGCCCCCAGGAACTGGGCGCAAATGCTGTTCCAGACCAAAAGGGAAGAACAAATGCCTCTGTTAACATGCTTTTGAGACCCACGTGCACGGTTTCTTTAAATACACTGCCCCTTTAACTGCTCGCCTGATGCCCAACCCCAGTGGAGAGCCAGGGCAGGAAGGAGGGAGAGTGGCACAGCAGGGCTGATGGTCTGAGGTCTGGGAGCCGCTTCTCGCGCCCCCTCAACCCTCCAGGTCAGGACCGGCTCCCACAGCAGCTTCCCCTGCCCCGTCCACAGAGGCCGAGACCGCAGCGCACGCAGGGGCCTCGGCACCTGGGCCGGGGCTGCGACCTGCCGCAGCATGGGGCGTGCGGCGGGCAGGGCCGGGCCGCGGTTCCACTACGGGCCCTCTGCGCCGCGGCGAGAGGGACCCAGCCCAGCCCGCGCCCCCAGTGCCGCCCGCGCGCTCACCTGCTCAGCCGCGGCGCTCGGGCAATGTTTACGCCGCTGGCGGAGCGCCCGCCGGACTCCGCGCCGGCGCAGGCCCCGCCCCGGCCCCGCCCCAGCCCCGCTGGCGACGCCACGTTCCCTCGCCCCACCTGAAGCCTGGGCGCGTGGGGAAAGGACGACGCCGCTGAGTGGGCTGGCCAGGCCCTCGGCGTCCTCAGGGAGCGCGCCCCGCACGCTGCGAGGACGACGGGATAAACCTAACACTGGAACGGAGCAATGACAGCGGTCCGCGCTATGACTTTAGAAGGAATGGCAGCCAGGCCTGTAATCTTCTACCCCCACCTCCCCGGGAAGTTTTACTCACAGTAAAGGAGAACTAGTGGTTTGTTGTGATCTGACGTCATGAAAATTTTCCTGGACTATTTTCTAGAGCGCTTCAGAGCCATCAGCAGCTCTAGATAAAACTGAACAGGGATGGAGTGGTTACATATGACCTGAGAATTGGCCAAGGAGTTGTGATTCCAGGATTTGAGGTCCACAGTGGGTTGAGATTGTCAGTAATTTGGTATTGTTGAAGTGGTTTCACTCTTAACCCTAGGCCCTGTTGATTGCAGTTTTTTCTCCTTAATAATGCACTCTCCTTCTTTTTCTAATTCGTCATGGACTTTGCTTTCTGTTGCCGGGTTCCCAGGGTTCCAGCCTCAGTAGAATTCTGTTCTCACTGTACACAGTCTCCTTTGGGAAAAACAGCCATGCCCGGAGCTGAATGGTCAACTTTAATCCTCGCTTATGATCCCCAGACACTTGAACAACTGCCTGTGGACCCTTCAGAAATCCCACAGACAGCTCTGTTGTTGTTGTTGTTATGTGCCGTCGAGTCGGCCCGACTCATAGCGACCCCTCCTTGGGTTTCCGAGGCAGTATCACTACGGAAGTAGGATTGCCCAACCTTCCTTCCGAGGAGTGGCTGGTGGGTTTGAACCGCCAGCCTTCTGGTTAGCAGTCAAGTGCTTTAGCCACTATGCTACCAGAGCTCCCACAGACAGCTCTAGGTGAGGCCATATGAGTAAGCTCTGGCTTATAGGATGGAAAGAAAAGTGGAATGTCTTTATTCTATTTCTTCCTACTATGTAGAATACAGAGGTGATGGCTGAAGCTCAGGCAGCCGCTTTGGACCATGAGGTTGGTGAAGCAACACAGTGGAAGAAGCTGGGTCCTTGATGCTTGTGGAGCCAACAGCTTGGAACTGCTTGCCTCATAACTTTGTTTCAGGAAGGGAAAAACAACTTTTATCTTGTTTAGGCCATTGCTATTTTGTGATTTCATCACATAGAACTAAACCAAAATTTGCTTAATATACAAGACCTTTCCAGCCCCAGTCCCCTTAATACCATATGTTGCATTGACTATCCAGTAGTTACCCCTTATCTGTGGAGGGTTATGTTCCAAGATGCCCCCTCCAGTGGTTAGATAGTACGGAACCCTATATATATTGTTTTTTTCCTATATCTACATACCTATGATTAATTTATAAATTAGGCACAGTAAGAGATTAACAATAACTAGTAAAACAACAATTATAACAATATACTGTAATTAAAGTTATGTGAGATAAGGTGAAGTGAATGACATTGGCATTGTGATGTAGTGTTAGGCTACTATTTTTGGACTTTGGTTGACCACAGGTAACTGAAAATAGAAAGTAAAACCACTTAAGGGGGAACTACTGTAGTAAACTACACACTGCTCTGTCTGTTCCATTCCTTTGCACAGCATTTACTAAAAGGTGATACAAGGATCAACTCAGTCATCTCCCTCATTGTCCTGTGAAAGTCTTTAGAGCAGGGACTGTACCTTTCTGGACATTCCTGTCATGTGATGAACTTAAGTCGAGAAAGGGAAATGTAGGGAACATGTTTATTGTGCCCAAATTATATGTGCTTTACTTTTTTTTTTCTTTTTTCTTTATTTTAATTCTTGAAGCCACTGTGGGGGGAGCATTGTTATCACTCTTTTTTGCTGTTGTTCATCGCCATCGAGTGATTCTTTCGGAAGCAGATCACCAACCAGGCTTGCCTTAGGAGGGGTCGCTATGAGTCAAATCTGACTCAATGGTAGTGAGTTTGGTTTTGGTTTGGTTAGGTGGGTGCAAACCGCCAACCTTTTGGCTAGTAGTTGAGTGCTTAACCATTGTGCCACTCAGAGATGTAAATGGAGGCTTATAAAGGTGAAGGTATTTCTCAGATGTGGATGACTAGTGAGGAAAATGCCCACAGATGGGCAAAAGAGAAGAAGGCAGGGCACTGCTTATCTGGGTCAACTCAAAAGAAAAGGTGGGCAAATGTGCATGACTAGTGAGTGACAGAACTCTAGTCTGTCTGACCTGAGTTGAAGGCCCTCTCTAATCCACTTAGAAGCTTCCACTTCACTACATGGTCTGAGGCAGGGCTGGTGAGCTCTGATGAATGAATTCCCTCTATGGTTCTCCTTTGAGGTTGTCATTCTCAGCTGCTTTTCATGTGATGGCTTATGAGGAATGACTAAGTGCCTTCCTGAAGTTGAACTCAGTTTGGGAAGGGATGGCCTCTGCTTCAGATTTTGGTGTTGAGGGAATTTCTTTCTTTCAGCACACTGTAGAAACCAGTACTGCCCAGGAAGCAGTGTGGTGCAGTGAAACTTGTATGAACTTTAGAACTAGATAGGCTTGTGTTTAAAATCCTGCTCTTCCACTCCTTTGCTGCATGACTGAGGTGATTATTTAACCTCAGTGGGCCTCAGTTTCCTCATCTGTGAAGGGATAGCATGATATCCTTCAAAGGATCATGCAGAGGATTAAAGAGAAAGGAGAGGAATACAGCTGACACTGAACAAATGTCCTCTACCTCCTCTATTTGAGGAGAGGATTTTGTTTTGTTTTAACACTGAAGTGACAGACTATCACTGTTTACACATTTTCTCTACCCCTCATTGCGGGGAATCACACTTTTCTGGCCTTTTAAACATACAAAACACACAGTGCCATCGAGTTGGACCCGACTCATAACGACCCTTCCTTGGGTTTCCGAGGCAGTATCACTATGGAAGTAGATTGTCCAACCTTCCTTCTGAGGAGTGGCTGGTAGGTTTGAACCGCCATCCTTTTGGATAGCAGTTAAATGCCTTAGGCACTACTCTACCAGAACATCCTATTTTAAGCATAACTCTGTATATATGACTTTGACCAACATCATCTTAAGTGCTTTTGGCAGTTCTGGGCAGAACTTTAAAATCCTGGGCCTGCTTCATCCTGTTCTCTGTTCTTCTGCCATGGACCATCTATATTCCAGATAGAAGCTGCTCTGTTAGACTAGGTCCACAGCCAGTGTGTGAAGGGCAGGTTGTATGAAGAAGAAATAAACTAGTGTGGTAAGCCACTGAGTCATGAGAGTCATTTGTTACTACAGCACAATCTCTCCTGATCTGACTGATAGAGTTGACATGTAGCATCTTGACATATAGCATGACTAAGGCAGACTGGGAAGAAGGAAGGGACCATCTGCTTCTCAAAGAATTGGCCAGTGAAAACCTTATGAATAGCAGTGAAACACTGTCTGATATATTACTGGAAATCTTTATGAGTAGCCCTGAAACATTGTCCAATATAGTGTTGGAAGATGAGCCCCTCGAGTCAGAAGGCCCTCAAAATACAACTGGGGAAGAGCTGCCTCCTCAGAGTAGAGCTGACCTTAATGACGTGGATGGAGTAAAGCTTTTGAGACTTCCATTGGCTGATGTGGCACGACTCAAAATGGGAAGAAACGGCTGCAAAAATCCATTAATAATTGGAACATGGAATGTATAAGTATGAATCTAGGAAAATTGGAAGTAGTCAAAAATGAAATGGAACACATAAAATTGATAAGCTAGGCATTAGTGAGCTGCAGTGGACTGGTTTTGCCCATTTTAAATCAGACAACCATGTGATCTACTATGCCAGGAATGACAAATTAAAGAGAAGTGGTGTGGTATTCATGGCCGCAAAGAATTTTTGAAGATCTATCCTGAAGTACAATACTGTCAGTGATAGGATAATATCCATACACCTCTAAGGAAGACCAGTTGATACTACTATTCAAATTTATGCACCAACCACCAAAGCCAAAGACGAGGAAATTGAAGATTTTTACCAACTTCTGCAGTCTGAAATTGACCAAACATGCAATCAAGATGTGTTGATTATCACTGGTGACTGGAATGCAAAAGTTGGAAACAAGAATTGCCAGTAGGAGGCGGGCCAAGATGGCGGACTAGGCAGAAGGACTGCACAGACCCTCTTCAACAAAGAAAAGGGAAACCAATTAACACAGACA
>NW_006921626.1:15162008-15182278 GCF_000298275.1 Orycteropus afer afer | reverse complement strand
TAAATTTTGGTCAATGACATGAGACAAAGTATATGTGAACTGCTGTATGAAAAGTCAATTTACTCTGTAAATCTTCACCCAAATCCTAATAAAAAAAAAATTATAAACAAAACAAAAAAAAAAGAATTGCCAGTAGTTGGAAAATATGGCCTTGGTGATAGAAATAACACTGGAGATTGCACGATAGAATTTTGCAAGACCGATGGCTTATTCATTGCAAATACCTTTTTTTCAACAACACAAATGACAGCTACACATGTGAACTTCGCCAGATAGAGTACACAGAAATCAAATTGACTATATCTGTGGAAAGAGGCAATGGACAAGCTCAGTATCCTCGGTCAAAAAAAGGTCAGGAGCTGACTGTGGAACAGACCATAAGTTGCTCGTGTGCAAGTTCAAGTTGAAGCTGAAGACAATTAAAACATGTCCATGAGAGCCAAAATATGACCTTGATTATATCTCTCCTGAGTTTCGAGACCATCTAAAAAATAAATTTGATGCATTGAACACCAAACAAACAAAAAAAACCCCACGGCCATAGAGTTGTATCTGACTTACAGCGACCCTTCCTTAGGTTTCCAAGGTAGTATCACTATGGAAGTAGATTGCCCAACCTTCCTGCCGAGGAATGGC
Organism: Orycteropus afer afer; assembly: GCF_000298275.1. Taxonomy (NCBI): domain Eukaryota; kingdom Metazoa; phylum Chordata; class Mammalia; order Tubulidentata; family Orycteropodidae; genus Orycteropus; species Orycteropus afer. The sequence continues at coordinate 15,181,642 of NW_006921626.1, read as the reverse complement.
TCGTGGATTTGAACCACCAGCCTTCTGGTTAGCAGTCAAATACTTTAGGCACTATACTCCCATAGAACACCAGTGATCAAAAACTAGAGGAATTTTTAGATGACATCAAGAACATCATCCATGAAGAAAGCAGAAAGTCATTTAAAAGACAGAAAAGGGAGAAAAGACAACGTGGATGTCAGAAGAGACTCTGAAACTTGACCTTGAGTGGAGAGTGGTGTTATGTGCCATCGAGTCGGACTCAACTCATAGCAACCCCTCCTTGGGTTTCCATGGCAGTATCACTACAGAAGTAGATTGCCTAACCTGCCACTTCTTAAAGCACATGGAAGAAATGACAAGATAAAAGAGCTGAACAGAAGATTTCAAAAAGCAGCTTGAGAAGACAAAGTCAATTCTTATAATGAAATATGCAGAGACTTGGAGTTAGAAAACCAAAAGGGAAGAGCAACATGCTCGACATGTCTCAAGTTGAAAGAGCTGAAGAAAAAATTCAAGCCTTGAGTTGCAATATTGAACGATTCTATGGGCAAAATAATGAATGATGCAGGAAGCATCAAAAGAAGATGGAAGGAATACACAGAGTCACTGTACCAAAAAGAATTGGTTGATGTTCATCCATTTCAGGAGGTGGCATATGATCAAGGATGAGTGGTATCGAAGGAAAAATTCAAAGCTGCACTGGAGGGCTTGGCAAGGAACAAGGCTCTGGGAATTGACAGAATACCCATTGAGATGTTTCAACAAATGGATGCTGCACTGGAGGCACTAATTTGTGCCAAGAAATTTGGAAGACAGCTACCTGGCCAACTGACTGGAAAAGATCCATATTTGTACCCATTCCAAAGGAAGGCGATCCCACAGAATGTTGAAATTATTGAACAGTATCATTAACATCACAGACAAGTAAAATCATGTTGAAGATAATTAAAAAATGGTTGCAGCAGTATATTGACAGAGAATCTCCAGAACTGCAAGCTGGATTCAGAAGAGGACATGGAAAAAGGGATATCATTGCTGATGTCAGATGGATCTTGGCTGAAAGCAGAGAATACCAGGAAGATATTTATTTGTGTTTTATTGACTATGCAAAAGCATTCGATTGTGTGGATCATAACAAATTATGGATAACATTGAGAAGAATGGGAATTCCAGAGCACTTGATTGTGCTCATCGGGAGCCTATACAAAGACCAGGAGCCTGTCATTCGAACAGAACAAGTGGATACTGCATGGTTTAAAATCAGGAAGGGAGTATGTCAGGCTTGTATCCTTTCACCAGGCTTAATCTGTATGCTGAGCAAATAATCTGAGAAGCTGGACTATATGAAGAAGAGTGTGGCATCAGGATTGAAGGAAGACTCACTAACAGCCTGAGATGCACAGATAACACTACTTTGCTTGCTGAAAGTGAGGATGACTTGAAGCACTTATTGATGAAGATTAAAGACTTAAGTCTGCAGTATGGATTACATCTCAACATAAAATGAAAATCCTCACAACTGGCCCAATAAGCAGCATCACAATAAATGGAGAAAATATTGAAGTTGTTAAAGATTTCATATTACTTGGTTCCACAATCAGCACCAATGAAAGCAGCAGTCAAGACATCATATGAAGTATTGCAGTGGGAAAATCTACTGCAAGGGACCTCTTTAATGTGCTGAATGGCAAAGATGTCTCCTTGAAGACTAAGTTGCATCTAACCCAAGCCATGGTATTTTCAATCGCCTCATATGCATATGAGAGCTGGACAGTGAACAAGGAAGACTGAAGAAGAAGAGTAGATACTTTTGAGTTGTGTTGGCAAAGAATACCAAAAGTACCATGGACTGTCAACTAACAAATCTGTCTTGGAAGAAGTGCAACTGGAATGCTCCGTGGAAGCAAGAATGGCCAGACTTTGTTTCACCTACTTTGGTCATGTTGTTAGAAGGGACCATTCCCTGGAGAAGGATATCATGCTTGGTAAAGAGGAGGATCAGTGAAGAATGGGAACGCCTTCAACGAGATGGATTGACACAGTGGGTGCAACAATGGGCTCAGGTATAGCAAGGATTGTTAGGCTGGTGCAGGTCTAGGCAATGTTTCATTCTGTTGTACATAGGGTTGCTATGAGTCGGAGCCGAGTCAGCAGTACCTAACAACAACAACAACAGCATCTTGCATTTCTGTGCAGTATTTTCCTTTTTAATCTTTTAAAAAAGTTTTATTAATTGCATTTATCTTTTTTGGTGATGAGTAATTTAAAAATAAGTAGTCCTCCCCCCCCTTGGGACTTATTGAATGCTTAGTGTTAGCTGACCATGGTCTAGGGTCTATGAGGGATACGAGAGATTCCTTTTTTAATGGTTCATACTTACAAGGCTGTTAAAATATAATCATGTAGTTGGAGAGATAAACACTGTATATACAACAATTCATTCAACTTATATTTACCAAGCATCTACTATGTGCCAGGCACTATTACAAGAACTGAGAATACAACAGTGAACAAAATAGTAAATTTCTGCCCTCATGGAATTTGTAATCTAGAGGGGAATGGGTAAAAGAGCAGCAATAAACTAAATAAATTATAATATGTACTAGGAGTGCAGGGTCGAGTTTGAGGTCCTTGGGTGGTGCAGATGATTGAATACTGGAATACTGGCCAAAGCATTGATGGTTCAAGCCCACCTAGAGACACCTCAAGGGATGTCATCATCGTAATGTGCCATCAAATCAGATCTGACTCATAGCAACCCCTCCTTGGGTTTCTGAGGCAGTATCACTATGGAAGTAGATTGCCCAACCTTCCTTCTGAGGAGTGGCTGGTGGGTTTGAACCGCCAGGCTTCTGGTTAGCAGTCAAATGGCTTAGGCACTATGCTACCAGGCCTGGTGATCTGCTTCTGAAAGATCACAGCCTTGAAAACCCTATGAAGCAGTTCTATTCCGTACATATGGGATTATCTTTATATATATATATATATATATTTAAATGTACTTTGTAGAAAATTTAGAAAGTACAGAAAAGTAAACAGAAAAAAAAATCTGCTAACATTACATTCTTTTATGTCTTCGTTGAGTATTCTTTTTGACAATTAAATGAGGACTTGGTGGACATTTTTGAAGTTGGAAGTTTTATCATGAAAAGTAAAAGAATAGAAGAGTAGATGAATGCTGGTGATGCTGTGCCTTCCCCCTTTCACTCCACAGAGTGTACCTAGAGCAGTTTCTTTGCCTCACCTTTGAGCCACATGGAATCATCTTCCATGTGAGAACAGTAGTCACCAAGAGGGTCCCGGGACAGAGACAGCCAGGGATGAAAGCCAGCCATGAGCAAGGTGCTAGTCATAGATCCCCAGTGTTTTAATTTCCTAGTGCTTCTGTAACATAAATACCAAAAGTAGGCGGCATTAACAAACAAAAATTTATTTTCTCACAGTTCAAGAGGCTAGAAGTTCGAATTCAGGGTACTGGCTCTAGGGGAAGGCATTCTCTCTGTCGGCTCTGGGGAAAGGGCCTTGTCTTTTTCAGCTGTGGTCCCCAGTTCCTTGACAGTCTTCATGTGGCATTTATCCCTACCACCAGCCCCACGTTTGTCCTTGCTTGCCTCTGTGCTGCTCCTTATATCATTCAGCAGTGATTAGGTTTAGGACACACACTACACAGTTATGGCTTCATTACCAAAACAAAGAAAACTTATTTTCAAATAAGGTCACATCTACATGCATGTTGTTGTTGTTAGTTCCTATCCAGTTGATTCTTACTGTATGCAGAGTAGAATTCCTCTATAGGATTTTCAAGGACTTTTAAAAGCTGATCACAAGGTCTTTCTTCCAAGTCTCTTCTGGGTGAGTGTGCACTGCCAATGATTCAGTTTAGTAGTCAGGGCTTAATCATTTGTGCCGCTTAGGGCCTCCTTCCATATGTATAGGGCTTAGGATTCCAACACGTATTTTGGGGGGACACAATCAATCCACAACACCCAGGTTTTGCCAGTGATGTATTGATACTGTAGACAGAAGGAATGTGTGAAGGACACCCTGAAGCAGCTAATCCCTTGAAAGGACTTGCTAATATATCTAGGAATTGTCAACAATTGCCTGAAAGATTCTGGTCAGTTCATCTAATATCACGTATGACACTTATAACATTTCTTCATGTGATAGAATGATTTCATTTCTCCTTGGAGGAGGCTTATGTGTTGTTTTTTGGGAGGGAGGGGGGTGGTCAGAGCAGAACTGTACTCCATAGACTTTTTTTTCTTTTTTCATAAATTATTTTGTTGAGAATATATACAGCCAAACATAGACCAATTAAACAATTTCCACATGTATAATTCAGTACCATTGACTATATTCTTCAAGTGTGCAACCATTCTTACCCTCCTTTTCCAAGTTGATCCTCCCCCCATTGATGTAAACTCACTGTCCCCTAAGTTTCCTATCTAATATTTCAAATTATTGTTGTCAGTTTGATCTTTTATAGATAGTTCTAAAAAGAGCACAGTGCAAGGCAGACATTCTTTACTAGTTAAGCTGAACTATTGTTTGGTTTTGAGAAGACTTCAGGCTGTATTTTTGGTTTAAGGTTTAAATATTATCTTAGGACAGTAGTTTCAGAGGTTTATCCATCCTTTATGGCTCTAGAAAGTCTCAATTTCATGAGGTTTTAAAATTCTGTTTTGCATTTCTCACTTTTTGATCAGGATAATTCTATAGCACCTTTGATCAAAACATTCAATGATGGTAGCTGGGCACCATCCAGTTCTTCTTGTCTCAAGGGAGGAGTAAGCCATACATTCCATTTTCTCCTATTCCTGACTCTCTTTCCTCCTCCAAAAAGGAAAACAGTGCTGCTGACACCTTGATTTCAGACCAGGGAGACCTGTTTCAGACTGCTGACCAACAGAATTGTACAATAATAATTTTGTGTTGTTAAATTTGTGGTCATATGTTATGGCAATAATAGAAAACTAATACAACATCTTTACCAATCTCTTTAATGTCTGGCTTAAAAGAAAACAGCTGGATTTTCACATCTTCTTATGCATTCAATTACAATATGATGTTTTGGTTAAAGTATATGCAGAAAATTGGGCTTTCACAGATTTATAGTTAGAAAATGCAGGAGTATTTTAATAATTTTTCTGATAATTGTGGATTCTTTGATACTATATGAAATCTTAAAATTGTAATTTCCTAAAGTCTAGTTGCAATGTGGAACCAGAAAACCATACCAATGAACTTTCTTTTACTGTTACATGAAAATCCATTGATCTATCTTGCACTTTGAATGGATGTTTTACCCATGCATGATTTTGTAACATCATATATTGATCATTTGGAAGACATAGGTTTACTAAGTTAATACATCTTCCAAATGTCAACACATTCGTTATTTTGTATATATAAAAAATACATAAAACCACGGCAGTATATTACATTTGTATTATATATATAAGGAGCTTTGGCGGCACAGTGCTTAAGGCATTTGTCGGCTAACCAGAGATACATGTATGATGAATACATATATAGAGAGAGAGAGAAAGAGAGAGAGAGAGAAGAGAAAGACAGCACATGTGCACGTGCACCCTAGTGGTACACTGGTTAAGCACTTGGCTGCTAATAGCAGTTTGGACCCACCAGCAGCTCCATGGGAAAAAGATGAGGCAGTCTGCTTCCATAAAGCTTTACAGCCTTCGAAACCCTGTGGGGCAGTTCTGCTCTGTCCTGTAAGGGCCCTATGAGTCAGAATTGAGTCAATGGCAGTAGATTTCTGTGTTAATATCACCACCAATCTCATTGGAAAAGTATTGGGAAGCTATCAAATTCACAGTGACAGACACAAGTTTTCAAGATATTTATTTATTTATTCCCAATTAAAAGCTCAAATTCTGTCATTGGCAATAAATGCCATCAGTTGTTTTCCCTTGAAATGACAGATCACTTTGTTTATTTTCAAGAAAATGTCTGGTGAATAGCCAAGTCTGAATAACCTAGTTCGTCCGTCATTCTTTCAAGTAAAAATTGTGTTCCATTGTAAAAGCAGGTACATTGTAGTGCAGCTTGCAACTCACAGAATCATGTAAGTGCTTTTCTTGGGACAACCAAGGTACTTCAGGACATGGCAGAAATGCTTTTTGTCTACTTTCCATTTAATCACATAGCATATTAAATATATTAAAGAAACTACAAGCAAGGATAGAGATTTAATCATGGGAGAAAGAAGGGCTGTTTATGCACAGGGAGACAGCTCAGGGGTCAGGAGTGCATGGAGGGATGGACACTGGGAAGAGGTAACTATAGGGAAGAAGTGGGAGGGGAGCTGTTGCATTGTGGTAAACTGTGGTCAGTGTCATGAGACAAAGTGTGAACTGCTGTATGGAAAGTAAATTTGCTCTGTAAATCTTCACCCAAATCACACACACAAAAAAAGGACAGAGATTTAATAAAAATCACTTTTACTGCTTTCTTTTTTTAAAGAACATTTTCAATTGAAACTGGTTGTTTGTTTTGCCACTTATTTGTGACACTGAAAATTACAATGACTACTAGTACTAGTACTGCTTGGTGCTATTAATGCTAAGGCATTCACAGTTTTACCCACCACTGCTTTTCTTCCATCAGTGAAGGGTGTTAATATAGTGAAAAAGACTAATAACGGTGTCTTAGTGTTATTGCAGTATTGCCTTTATAGATCCTGAGGGTCTGTAAACCACACTTTAAGAACTACTGAGTTAAGCCATTTTATCTAAAAGCATTTCCATCTTCTTCTCTTGAGTGATGGATAGGCTTAGCATTTTGGCATTTGTTTCTTTAAGCCATTTCAAGGACGTGCACATCCACTTTGTTATATTTCTAACAAGATTTGTGAAATTCACAGCATGTACTTTGTATACAATTCAGCAAATGTTTTTCTTTTACATAATCTGTTTTCCTCTTTGCTATTTTCTTTGGTTTTGTGTACCACTATACATATGTTGACTTATGAAGGAAATTAAACCGAAAAACCAAACCCACTGTCATCGAGTCAATTCCAACTGATAGTGACCCTTTAGGACAGAATAGAACTGCCCTATAAGATATCCAAGGCTGTAAATTTTTATAGAAGCAAACTGCCTCATCTCTCACAGAGAAAGATGGTGGGTTTGAACCACCAGCCTTTTGGTTAGTAGCCGAATGCCTTAATCACTGCACCACCAGAGCTCCTTATGAATGAAATTTAGTCAAATTCCTTAGGTACTACACCACCAGAGCTCCCATGAAGGGAATTAATCACTATCAAATGGTTATTCTCAATTACTTCATTGACAGTGGAAGGAAAAGATGTAATACATATGTCTGGACAATATTTAGTTTTATTATACTTTGTTTTCCCTCATATTTAAATCATAAAGCAATACTAGATTAGGGTCTACTAATCAACACCATTTTTTCTGGCTGTACAAAAATTGGTTTCTATTGTAAAGCAATATATATTCATATATATATTGAAAAAAGTAATAAATCTAAAGAGGCAAAAACAATAATCTCATCTCTCAAAGAAGAAATCATAATGAAAATTAGAAAATATTTCAAACTAAATGAAAATACAACATATAAGAATTTGAGGGATTCAGCTAAAATAGTACTTACATTAAAATTTATAGCATTAAATATTTACATATTAGAAAAGAACAGTTTAAAATTAATGATCCAAGTTTCACCTAGACATTTAAAAAGCAAATGAAACCCAAAGTGGAGGAAAGGAAATAACAGAAATCAACAAAATACAAAACAAATGATGAGAGTAAATTAACAAAGTCAAAAGTTGCTTCTCTGAAAAGATTAATAAAATTGATAAAGCCCAGCCAAACTTAGGGGAAAAAATAGAAAACATAAATTATCACTAACAGCAGTAAAAGAAGGGATATCATCACAGATCGTACAGACACAGAAAAACCAAAGAATTAACACATCTGAATTATGGTATTGGTGAATAACCTTGAATATACCAGAGACTGCCAGAAGAATGAGCAAATCTGTCTTGGCAGAAATACAGCCAGAATGTACCTTAGAAATAAGATGGTGAGACTTCTCACTTACTTTGGACATATTATCAGGAGGAAACAGTCCCTGCAGAAGGACTTCATGCTTGGAAAATAGTCAGGAAAAAGAGGAAGACTCAATGAGATGGATTGACACTGTGGCTGCAACAGTGGGCTCAAACATAGCAAAAATTGTGAGAATGGCATAAGACCAGGCAGTGTTTAATTCTGTTATACATAAGGTTGCCATGAGGCAGAGCCGTCTTGACGGCACCTAATAACAAATAGACACAGAGTCAAGGAGAAACAAATGAGAGAAGATGGATGCCATATGAGGATTGCCAAGGAACTGAGGAATGCAAGGGCTACAGAGCCTGAAAGAAAGCAGCTTTCCCAAGAGCCGACAGAGAGACAACTTTCCCCTAGAGCCATTGCCCTGAATTCGGGATTCTAACCTCCTGAACTGTGAGAAAATAAATTTCTGTTCTTAAAGCCATCCACTTGTGGTATTTCTGTTACAGCGGTACTGGAAAGTTAAAATTACAAAATAATTCAATAGGGAAAGGAAAGTATTTTCAACAAATGGTACTGGAACTATTGGATGAATGTATGGGAATAAATAAACTTTGCCCCCAACTAAATGTAAATGGTAACATTATAGAGCTTCTAAAAAAAAAAAAAAAAAAATAGAAGAATATTTTCACAACCTGGAGGTAAACTTTTCTTAGGGTATGCACAAAAAACCCTGAAAACAAAATTAGAAATTGATAAATTGGACTTTTAGAAAATGAATGTCTTATTAAAGACACCATTAATAAAAGGCACATGAGATTGTTGGAAAATACTTGCAATACATATATTTGACAAAGGACTTATATCCAGAATATATAAAGAACTCTTACCAAATAAGAAACAGACAATTAAAAATGGGCAAAAGATACTGCAGAGCTGATACTTCACAAAAGAAAATATATAAATAGCTAATAAAGATGTGAAAAGATGCTCAATGCCAGGAAAATGCAAATTAAACTACAATGAGGTACCATTTCACACTCCCCAGAATAACTAAAGGAGCTCTGGTGGCGTAGGTGCCTAAGGCATTTGCTAACCAGCCACTCCTCACTGGATGGAACAAACAGTTAACATGCTCACAGAAAGCTTGGAAGTTCAAGGTCACCCAGAGGCACCTCAGAAGAAAAGCCTGGCAATCTACTTTTGAAAAATCAGCTGCTGGAAAACCTGTGGAGCACAGTTCTACTCTGATACACTTGGGGTTGCGATGACTAAGCAGTAATTAATTTTAAAAGTAGTTTATTTTGCTTTTGATCTCTACCTTAAGTAGTTCTTATTTTTCACTTTGTTGTTGTTAGCTGATGAGTCAGCTCCAACTCACAGTGACCCTGTATAACAAAATGAAACACTGTCTGGTTATGTGCCATCCCTGCAGTCCTTGCTATGCTTGAGCTCATTGTTGCAGCCACTGTATCATTCCATTTTGTTGTAGGTCTTCCCTTTTTTCACTGATCTTCTACTTTACCAAGCATGATACCCTTCTCCAGGGAATGGTCCCTTCTGACAACATGGCTAGAATAACTGAGATGAAGTCTGGCTGTTCTCGCTTCTAAGGAGTGTTCTGGCTGTACTTCTTCCGGGACAGATTTGTTCGTTCTGCTGGCAGTCGGTGATGTTTTCAGCATTCTTCACCAACACCATAATTTTAAAGGCATCAATTCTTCTTTTGTCTTCTTTATTCATTGTCCAGCTTTCATGTGTATGTGAAGAAATTAAAAAATACCATGGCTTGGCTCAGGCGCACCTTAGTCATCAAAGTGCTACTTTTGCTTTTTACCGTTTTAAAGAGGTCTTTTGCCGCAGATTGCCCAATTCAATGTGCCATTTGAGTTTTTGCTGCTTCCATGGGCATTAAGTGTAGGTTCAAGTAAAATGAAATCCTTGACAACTTTAGTGTTTTCTCCAGTTATCGTGATGTTGATTATTGGTCCAGTTGTGAGGATTTTTGTTTTCTGTATGTTGAGGTGTAACCCATACTGAAGGCTTTGATCTTCGTAAGTGTTTCAAGTCCTTGTCGCTGTCAGCAAGCAAGGTTGTGTCATCTGCATATTACAGTTAGTTAATGAGTCCAATACTGATACTGAGTTCTTCATACACTCCAGCTTCTTGGATTATTTGCTCAGTATACAAATTGAATAATTACAGTTAAGAGGATACAACCCTGATGCACATATTTTCTGGTTTTAAACCATGCAGCATCACCTTATTCTGTGTGAAAAACTGCCCCTTGGTCTATGTACAGGTTCCACATGAGCACAGTTAAATGTTCTGGAATTCCCATTCTTCACAATGTTATCTATAATTTGTTATGATCCACACAGTCGTATGCCTTTGTATAGTCAATAAAACACAGATAAACATCTTTCTGTTACTTTTTGCTTTCAGCCAAGATCCATCTGACATCAGCAATAATATTCCTTGTTCCATGTCCTCTTCTGAATCTAGCTTGAAATCTGGCAGTTTCCTGTCTATGTACTGCTGCAACTGTTTTTTAATTATCTTCAGCAAAATTTTACTTGCATGTGATATTATATTGTTTGATAATTTTCTCATTCTGTTGGATCACCCTTCTTTGGAATTGGCATGTATATGGATCTGTTTAGGCAGTTGGCCAGATAGCTGTCCTCTAAATTTCTTGGCAGAGACAAATGAGTGCTTTCAATATTGCATCCTTTTTTGAAACATCTTAGTTGGTATTCCGCTAGTTCGTGGAGTCGTATTTTTCACCAGTGCCTTCAGTGCAGCTTAGACTTCTTCCTTCAATACCATCAGTTCTTGATCATATGCTGTCTTCTGAAATAGTGGAACATTGGCCAATTCTTTTTGGTACAATGACTATGTATATTCCTACAATCTTCTTTTGATGCTTCCTGCATCATTCAATTTTTTACCCATAGATTGAACTTGCTCAATCAAACTGATTTTTTTTTTTCTTCAGTTCTTTCAGCTTGAGAAATACTGAGTATGCTCTACTTTTGGTTTTCTTTTCTTTTATTATTTAAGAGTTTGTTTTACATTCAATGTTGCATGTACATTTAGTTTCACTCCCCATTTACAATGCCCAACCCTAATGCAGTCTCCTCCCCTCCCTGCCCAGTAACCCTCCCCGTGTGCCCCTCATAGTTATGCACTCCTGTTTGTCCTGCATTACCTCCCTCTGGTGCCCCATGGTCTATTGCTCCAAGGGATGTATTTCCATAGAGTATGTGGGTGCATCCCCCTGGGTTGAGTGGTCTACATGTACATCTTGTTAACTGTTGGGCTGAGATACAGCCCCTGGGGGTGAGTTTTATTCCAGGTACAGAATGTATTCCAGGGCCATAGTATTGGGGGTCTCACCAGACTCCATCCGACCAGTAATTCTGGTCATTATTCAGTTTTTGGATTTTGTTCCAAATTTTTCCTCCCACTCTATCCAGGAGTAGAGAGAGTATACTATACTCTTTCTACTCTCATAGACCCCCATCTGGTCCTCTCTGGTGTTTATGTGTTTATCTGTAGCCTGTTGTTTGGAGTTAATGGTAATGCAGTATTGTGGGCACACTGGTTGGTATTAGCATCTGTCGTCTGTCTCCTATGTGCACAATTCAGTGTCCTCCCTTTTCCTAATGTTATCATGGTGGTCTCAGACTCTTTCCATATATCCTTCCCCTTACCCACGTCAGCATGTGGGCCCCAACTAGCCTGAAAGTAATCCCTCCCCTTACCTCCCCACCCTGGTGACCTAGAATGTGAGTTCCCTTTCGCAGGCAAACCCTTCTTTGTCTTTTTACAGTAATGGGCTCATACAGTACTTGTCCTTCTGTGATTGACTTATTTCACTAAGCATAATGTCCTCCAGGTTCATCCACATTGTGAGATGATTTGCGCATATCCTTCATAGTTCTTTAATGTAGCATAATATTCCATTTTGTGTATGTACCATAATTTGGTTTTTCATTCATCCATTGATGTGCATTTAGGTTGTTTCCATCTCTTTGCTATAGTGAATTGTGCTACAATGAACATAGGTGTGCATATGTCTTTTCATGTGCTGTCTCTCACCTCTTTAGGATATATTCCTAGTAATGGAATTGCTGGGTCAAATGGTATCTCTATTTTCAGTTTTTCAAGGAAATGCCATACCATATGCCACAATGGTTGTACCATTTTACAATCCCACCAGCAGTGCACAAGAGTTGCAATCTCTCCGCAACCTCGCCAGCATTTGCTATTTTTGAACTTTGCTATTATTGCTGGGGTGAGATGATATCACAAAGTTGTTTTGATTTGTGTCTCTCTAATGACTAATGATTGTGAGCAGTTTCTCATGTGTTTGTTGGCCACCAGTATATCATTTTTGGTGAAGTGTCTGTTCAAGTCTTTTGCCCATTGGTGAATTGGGCTATTTGTCTTCTTGGTGTTGAGGTGTTGAAGTTTTCTATAGATTTTGGAAATAAGTCCTTTATCAGATATGTCATAGACAAATATTTTCTCCCAATCTGTAGGTTCTCTTTTTACCTTTTTGATGAAGTCTTTCGATGCACATAAGAATTTAATTTTTAAAAGATCCCAGTCATCTAGCTTCTCTTCTACCTCCTGTGCATTCTGAGTTATGCTTGATAGTCTATTTATGCCATAAATTAGGGCCCCTAGATTTGCTCCTATTTTATATTTGATAGATTTTATTGTTTGGGGTTTTACATTTAAGTCTTTGATCCAGCTTGAGTTTGTTTTTTGTGTATGGGGTGAGGTATGGGTCTTGTTTCATTTTTCTGCAAGAGGATATCCAGTTTTGCCTGCACCATTAGTCTCTTCCCTATTTAATGGATTTTGGACGTTTGTCAAAGATCAGCTGTCCATAGATGGATGGGTCTATATCTGGACTTTTTGATTCTGTTCCATTGGTCTATTTGTCTATCATTGAACCAGTACCATGCTGTTTTGACTACTGTGGCTGTATAGTAAGTAGTTCTTAAGATCTGGGAGTGTGAGACCTCCCATTTTGTTCTTCTTCTTTAGAAGTGCTCTGCTTATCCGAAGTCTCTTTCCTTTCCATGTGAAGTTAGTAATTGGTTTTTCCATGTCCTTAAAAAATTTTGTTGGGATCTGGATCGGGATTGTGTAGATTACTTTAGGTACTATTGACATTTTCACAATATTCAACCTATCTATCCATGAACAAGGTAGGTTCTTCCATTTATGTAGTGCCCTTGTTGTCTCTTGTAGCAGTGTTTTATAGTTTTCTTTGTATCGGTCTTTTGTGTCTCTGGTGAGGTTTATGCCTAGATATTTTATCTTTTTAGTAGCTATTGTAAATAGTATTGTTTTCCTTATTTCTTTATCAGAGGACTCTTTGTTGGTGTAGAGGAATCCAACTGATTTTTGTATGTTGACCTTGTATCCTGCCACTTTGCTGAACCACTCTATTAGTTCCAGTAGGTTTTTTTTTTTTTTTTTTATTGAGTCCCTTGGGTTTTCTATTACAGGATCATATCATCCGCAAATACAGATAGTTTTGGTTCCTCTTTGCCAATTTGTATGGCTTTTATTTCTCCTTCTTTCCTTATTGCCCTGGCCAGGACTTCCAATACAATGTTAAATAGAAGTGGTGATAGAAGGCATCCCTTCTTGTTTCCCATTCATAAGGGAAATGCCTTGAGTCTTTCTCCATTAATGATATTGGCCCATTGGGTTTGCATATATGCCTTTTATTATGTTGAGGAGTTTCCCGTCTATCCCTATTTTGCTGAGAGTTCTGAACAGGAACGGGTGTTGGATTTTATGAAATTCCTTTTCTGAATCAATTGATAAAATCATATGTTCTTTTTTTTGTTTATGTGGTGGATTACATTGATTGTTTTTCTGATGTTGAACCACCCTTGTAAACCTGGTATGAATCCCACTTGGTCAGGGTGTATTAATTTTTTGATATGTTGTTGGATTCTGTTGGCTAGGATTTTGTCAAAGATTTTTGCATCTATGTTCATGAGGGATATTGGTCTGTAGTTCTATTTCTGGTTGTTGGAATTGAGTTGGAATGTTGATTTTGTTTCTTTCTTCTTTTCTGATGTATGCATTGATACATACATATACATATATGTATATAAACTGTCCTCTGAGTACTGCTTTCACTGTGTCCCATAGGTTTTGGTATGATGTATCTTCATTTTCATTTGTTTCTAGGAATTTTTTTATTTCAGTTTTTATTCTATTATCCAGTAGTTTTTGAGCATTGACTTGTTCAGCTTCCACATGTTTGCTGTTTTTCCCTTGATCTTCCTATTATTAATTTCTAATTTTATAGCATTGTGGTCCAAGAAGATGCTTTGTAGTATTTCAATGTTTTTGAATTTATTGAGGCTTGTTTTATGTCTTAATATATTATCTATTCTGGAGAATGATCCATATGCACTGGAGAAGAATGTGAATTGTGCTTTTGTTGGGTGGAATGCTCTGTATATGTCTATGAGGTCGAGCTGGTTGATTGTGTTGTTGAGCTCTTCTATCTTTGTTGAGTTTTTTTCTAGTTGACCTGTCTCTCTTTGAAAGTGGTGTGTTAAAGTCTCCTACTACTATTGTAGAGTTGTCTATTGTCCCTTTTAATTCAGTTAATATTTGCTTCACGTATTTGGGAGCACTTTCATTGGGTGCATAAATATTTATTATCGTAACGTCTTCTTTGTCAATTGACCCTTTCAGCATCATATAATGTCCTTCTTTGTCTCTTGCGATGTTTTTCACCTTAATGTCTATTTTATCAAAAATTAATATTGCCACTTCTGCACTTTTTAAATTACCGTTGGCTTGGTATATTTTTTCCACCTCTTAACTCTTAATTTGTTTTTGTCTTTGTGTCTAAGGTGGGTCTCTTGTAGACAGCATATTGATGGGTCTTCTTTTCATATCCAGTCTGCCACTCTCTTTCTCTTGATTTGTGCATTTAGTCTGTTCACGTTGAGTCTAATTAGTGATAGATATGAATTGATTGCTGTCATTCTGTTGTGCTTTTTGTCGTGTTGTTGGTGTTTCCTTGGTCCATATACTTTTCTGTGCTGAGTTCAATTTGTTGTCAAATTCTTCCTCTCTTTTCTTCTTTATTGCTGGTTTTGTGCTTATCAAACCCATATGTTTTCCTTCATTCTGGATTTGCTTAAGGGAGCTGTTAATTTTCTCTGTGGTTACCTTGGAGTGAATTCTTGTCTCTACATCGGAGACATACATTCTATGAAGACATTGTCCTGTTTTCCTCTCCATTTGGAAGTTTGTACCTAGACGTTTATTTTCTCTAATAGCTTAGTTGCTGTTGTTGTGTGCAGAATGGCTTACTTGATTTTAAGTGTACAATATTTTATGGTCTTATTTTGAGTTTTTATTTCTGATATGGTCTTAATGTTGATGTCACGTATCCTGATTTTGTTGATCTCTGTTGTGGGTTCTCTATTGGAAGGACTTCCTTACGCATTTCTTGTAGGGTTGGTCTGGTTTTCACAAAATCCCTTAATTTCTGTTTGTCTGGGAATGCCTTGATTTTGCCCTCATACTTGATGGATAATTTGGCTGAATATCAGATTCTTGGTTAGAAGTTCTTTTCTTTCAGTGTTTTATGTATGCTGTCCATTGCCTTCTTGCCTACATGGTTTCTGCTGAGTAATTGGAGCTCAGCCCATTTGATTATTATGAGTAATATTTCTTTCATCCCAGTCAGCTTGCAAAATTTTTTCTTTGTCTTTGGTTTTGGAGAGTTTGATTATAATATGCCTTGGTGTTTTTTTCTTGGGATCTATCTTGTATGGAGTTCTATGAGCTCCTTGGACAAACACCTTTTCTTCCTTCATGATATTGAGGGCAGTTTTATGTTAGTTTTTCCACAGTTTTCTCAGTGGCTTTTTTTCCCCCCACCTCTTCTTGTTCTGGAATTCCAGTGAGGCATATGTTGTTTCTTTTCATGTTGTCCCATATAATTCTTAGGTTCTCTTCATTTCTCTTAAATCTTTGTTTTGATTTTTCTTCATACAGGCTGGTGTCCAGGGATTTGTCTTCTAGTTGGGATATGCGTTCTTCGACCAGCTCTATCCTACTCTTTTGTGCTTCTACTGTATTGCATAATTCTGTAATTTTGGTATTCATCTTTTGGATTTCTAACTGTTGTTTTTGTATGAGTTCTGATTGGGCATTAATCTTGTTATTTTTTTCTTGAATGATTTTCCTGAGTTCTTCCAGGGAACTGTCTGTGTTCTCCTTGCTTCTGTTTGGGGTTTCCTTAAGCTCTTGTGAAACTCTATAAACATATCTTCTAACTTCTCAGATAATGGTATTGTCTCCTCTTCCTCCATGTTTAAAGAGACCTTTGTTTGTGGTTTTGCTTCTAATGCCTTGTCCTGTTTTTTTATTTGATTTGAGATTGCATGTTGTTTCCTAGACATTTTGAGGTTGTTTTTAACTGTTGGTTGTGTATTGATTTGTTTTGTCTTGGTTTTATGATTTAATATTTTGAAAAGTTGGAGCTGGTGTATTTTATATTTTTTTGGTTATTAATTTAGGTGTGCTGAGTTGCTGTGAAGTTTTCTTTGTGATGATGGAATCGCTGTGTGGAATGTGGATGTAGGTCTCTGTTTGTCGTAAAGAGGGTTTAGAATTTGAACCAGGAGGTATTATGGTGGCTGAATGTGATTTTTCTATTGGATGAGTGAGGGTATCAGCAGAGAGGGTAGGAGGGGAAGAGAGAAGGAAGGGAAGCTCCATGTTGCTAGGGGCAGTTTCTAGGGCTTTGAGCAGGCTGCTAATGATGACGTTGTACTGTTATTCATAGGCCCACAGCTCAAATTCAGCAAAGCCTCCAGTTGCTAGGGGGTTGCCACTTTCTGCCAGGCTCAGACACGCAACAAGCCCGCTCTTAAGGCCCCTCTGTGCCAAAAAGCCGACCCAAGACAACTGGCCCACTCCGCGATCTGCCATTGGCATTCCTCCCAGGGCCTGCACAGTTGCAGCGCCAATGATCTCTCCGCTTGGGTTTCAGTGGTGCTGGAGGGAGGGAAATGCCTTCTCACACCCAGAAAACCCAAGATTACTGACAAAGTCAAGCACCGGCCCCTCCATGCCCAAGCCTGTTCTTGTGATCTGCTGTGGGAGTTCATTCCAGGGCCCGCCCACTTGCAGCGTTAATGGTCTCTGCTCGGGTTTCAACGATACTGGAAGTGCCTGCTTACACTCTGCAGACTCATGTTTACCGATAAAAGCAGGTGCTGAAGGTAGATCCGTGGGGTGAGCGCTGGTATACTGCTGTGGTGCATCTTCTTCCTTAATCCAGAAAGGTCTCCAATGGCCCTTCTCACCTGCCAGTCGGTGCTCCCCCAGGGAGGTCTCCGATGGCCTTTTTTGCCTGCTGGTCAGCGCTCCACAGGGTAGAGTCTCCTGTTTTTGTTTTTTTTTCCCCCTTCCCCTTTCTCCTTTCTAATCCTACTCCCCTGAGTTTGGTGCACTCTGACTCCATGAGCTGTTCAGAGCACCAGAATCCCTATTTCAAACAGCTGCACCTAGTTTTTCAGGCACTAAGATGCTAGAGGGAATTAGCATGGGGACTACTGACCAGATGCCATTTTGCAAGTCCTACTTTTAGTTTTCTAACTCTTGGCCTTTGCATATCATTCTAATGTTTTACTTCATCTTATTGAGCTGCCTTTTTGAAATCTGTTCAGCTCTTTTGCTTCATCATTTTTTCTGTTTGCTTTAGCTACTCTGCATTCAAGAGCAAGTTTTAGAGTTGCTTCTGACATTCATTTTGGTCTTTTCTTTTTTTCCTGTTTTTTTAATGACCTTTTGCTTTCTTCACCTTTGATGTCCCCTGGTCTTTATGTCATTAGTGTTCAGTGCGTCAAATCTATTCTTGAGATGATCTCTAAGGTGGGATATACTCAAGGTCATACTTTGGCTCTCATGGACTTATTTTACTTTTCTTCAGCTTCAACTTAAACTTGCCTATGAGCAATTGATGATCTGTTCTGCATTCAGCTCCTGACCTTATTCTGACTGATGATATGGAGCTTTTCCATTGTCTCTTTCCAGAGATGTAGTTGATTTGATTTCTGTATATTCCTTCTGGGACATCCAGATGTATAATCATCATTTATGTTGTTGAAAGAGAGTATTTGTGGTGAGTAAGTAATTTGTCTTGCAGAATTCTATCATGCAATCTCTAGTGTCATTTCTCTACCAAGGCTATATTTTCCAACTACCAATGATTCTTCTTTTGTTTCCAACTTTCCCATTCCAATCACCAGTAATTATTACATGCATCTTGATTACATGTTTGATCAATTTCAGACTGTAGAGGTTGGTAAAAAAATCTTCAATTTCTTTAAATTTGGCATTATTGGTTGATTCATAAATTCAAATAATAGTTGTGTTCACTGCTCTTGCTTTTAGGCATATGGATATTATCCTACCATTGAAAATGTTGTATTTCAGGATAGATCTTGAAATGTTCTTTTTGACAACGAATGTGATGCCATTCCTTTTCTGTTCATCATTCCTGGCATAGTAGACTATACTATTTTCTGATTAAAGGTGGCCAAATACCAGTCTATTTCAAGTTCACTAATGCCTAAGATATTGATCTTCAAGTGTTCCATTTCATTTTTGACAACTTCCTATTTTTCTTGATATATGCTTTGTACATTCCATGCTCCAATTATTAATGAATGTTTGTAGCTATTTCTTATCATTTTGAGTTGTGCCTTAAGCAAAGTTCCAGAAAGCTTTACTTCATCCTCATCATTTAGATTGACTCTACTTTGAGGAGGCAACTTTTCCCTAGTTGTATTTTGAGTGCCTTCCAACCTGAAGGGCTTATCTTCCAGCACTTTATCAGACAGTGTTCTGCTGCTATTCATAAAGTTTTCACTGGCTTTTTTTTTTTTTTTTTTTTCAGAAGTAGATCACCAGCTTCCTCTTCCTTATTTGTCTCAATCTGGAAACCCTCCTGAAACCAGTCCACCATGGATGATCCTGCTGGTATTTTAAATACTAGTGGCATAGTTACCAGCATCACAGCAACACTCAAGTCACCACAATACAACAAACTGATAGACAAGGTCTGGGTGCATAAAAATAATGAATGCCACGCAACACGCTGCCATTGAGTCAGATCCAACACATAGTGACCCCTCCTTGGGTTTCTGAGGCAGTACCACTATGAAAGTATATTGCCCAGTCTTCCTTCCAAGGAATGGCTGCTGGTTTGAACCACCAGCCTTCTGGTTAGTAGTCAAATGCCTTAGGCACTAAGCCACCAGAGCTCCTGTTTATATACATACAGTGAAATATATGTACTTATATATATTGTTGTTGTTGTTGTTATGTGCCGTCGAGTCAGACCCGACTCATAGTGAGCCCTCCTTGGGTTTCTGAGGCAGTATCACTACAGAGGTAGATTTCCCCATCTTCCTTCCGAGGAGTGGCTGGTGGGTTTGAACCACCAGCCTTCTGGTTAGCAGTCAAGTGCCTTAGGCACTACGCTACCAGAGCTCCCATATAATATATAGATAGTCTGGGTTGCTATGAGTCGGAGCC
>NW_006921626.1:15149860-15161908 GCF_000298275.1 Orycteropus afer afer | reverse complement strand
TCTTAAATATATAATGAATTTGGATAAGTGTATATACCCACATAAACACTGCTCTGATAAAATATGTAAGAGTTTTATCACCCCGGAAAGCTCTTAGGTCACCCCTTTCAGTTAATCTCCCACTCCTCATAGGAAACCACTGCCCTGATTTCTATCCTGCAGGTTTATTTTGCCTGATTTTAAACTACATTTAAATGGAATCATCAATATATTCTTTTATGTCCAGCTGCTTTTATTATAATGTTGTTGCATGTACCAGTAGTTTATTATTATTATCACTAAATATTCTACTGTATAAATATGGCATAATTTTTTAAATCTCCTCTCCTGTTGGAGCTGTTTTTAGTTGTTGGCTATTGTGAATAAAGTTGCTGTGAACATTTTTGTTCAAGACTTTTCTGGACATACATTTTATTTCTCTTAAAAAAATTTTGATTTGAGTGAAAGTTTACAGAGCAATTTCATTTTCCATACTGCAATTCATAACACATTTTGTTTCATGAGATTGATTGCAATCCCCACAATATATAACAGCTCTCTTCCCACTTTCTCGCTGTGGTTACCCCTTCCCTGTGTCCTTTCCTGTGCATTACTGACCTTCTGATCCTGCATGGTTGATTGTTCTAAGGAATGTACCTATCTAGTGTAAATGTTCACTCTATATACCTGTCTGTTGTTTGGCTGGAAGCCATAGGATTGGGTTCAATTCCAGGCCTGAAAGGTGACTTGAGGCCATAGTCTCAGGGGTTTCACCAGTCTCTATCAGACCAGTAAGCCTGGTCTTTTATGATTTTGAGTTTTGCTCCACATTTACCTCCCACTCTATTGTTCCAGAATTTCCTACACTAATCCCTTTCCAAGTGGTTGACAGTGGTAGCTGGGCATCATCTAGTTCTTCTGGTCTCAGGGTCATGAGATGTACATGGCCTGCTAGTCCCTTGGACCACTTGTTTCCATGCTTCTTTGGTTTTCTTCATTCTTCTTTGTTCCTGTTGAGGAGAGACCAAGATGGCCACTTGCAAGCTTTTAAGACCCCAGTTGCTACTCACCAAAGTAGGATGTAGAACAATGTTTTGTATAGTATATTATGCCAGTTGAGCTTAATGTCCCTGTGACTATGGTCCCAAGCCCACAGGCCCAACAGCTCACTCCCTTAGGGTGGTAGGCTAGGCCTAAGAAGTTATAATAACTTCTTAGCCATACGTTTTATTTCTCTTATTTTCCTGAAATTAAAACAAAAATACAGTCTTTGCAATGCTCAAAGAAAGCACAACAGAAATAGTCACCCAAAAGAGTAGGAAAATGCTCTATTGTCTTTCTGTTTCATTTATTTCTACTTGAATCTTTATTATTTCCATTCTTCTAGTGACGGTAGGCTTTCCTTGCTGTTCTTTTTCTAATTGTTGGAGATACTGGTTTAAAGTGTTGATTTTGGCTCTTCTTTCTTTTTTGATGTGTGCATTTATTGCTATAAATTGGCCACTGATCATATTTTTGCTGTGTCCCAAAGATTTTGGTATGTTGTATTTTCATTCTTGTTTGATTCAAGGAATTTTTTAATTTCATTTTTTATTTCTTCTATTACCCAATCATTATTAAGGAGGGTGTTGTTCAGTTTCCATGTGTTTGCTCTTTTTCTTTTGATCTTTCTGTTGTTGATTTCTAATTTTATAGCATTGTGATCTGAGGAGATGCTTTGCAGTATTTTCAATGTTTTAAAATTTATTAAGGCTTGCTTTCTGGCCTAACATATGGTCTATCATGGAGAATGTTCCATGGGCACTGGAAAAGAATGTATATTGTGCTATTGTTGGGTGAAGTGCTCTGTAGATGTTTAGAAGGTCAAGTTGGTTGATTGTACTGTTTACTTTTTCTGCATCTTTGTTGCGTTTCTTTCCAGTTGCTCTATCTTTGATTGAAAGTGGTGTATTAAAGTCTCCTGCTATGACTGTGGAATCATCTATTTGTCTTTTCAATTCTGTTAAAGTCTGATTTCTGTATTTTGGGGCTCTTTCATTGGGTGCATAGATAATTTATTATGGTTATGTCCTCTTGTTGAATTGATCCTTTAATCATTATTTAATGTCCTTCCCTGTGTCTGATGGTGGTTTTTGTCTTAAAGTCAGTTTTATTGGAAATTAATATTGCCACTCCTCCTCTTTTTTGGTTGCCATTAGCTTGATAGATCTTTTTCCAAACTTTGATTTTTAGTCTGTTTTTGTCCTTGTCTCCAAGCTGTGTCTCTTGTAGACAGCATATTGATGGATTATGTTTTCTTATGCAGTCTGCAACTCTCTATCTCTTGAGTGGTGCATTTAATCCATTGACATTCAGTGTAATTATTGACAAGTATGAATTTATAGCTGTCATTTTGTTTTATGTTTTTTCATGGTATTCCTGGTTTCTTTGTTCCATATAATTTTCTGTGCTGAGCTCATTATGTTTATGAATCGTGTTATCATTTCCTTTGTTGCTATTGTTTCAGTATTTGCTAAATATTTGTGCTTGTCCTCTTTTTTATTATGATGTGAAGGTTTATCATTTTTCTTAGAGATTACCCTGTGATTTATAATTTTCACCCTGACTTTAGAACAGTCCATTCTGTCTTGCAACTCTCTTGACTTCCTCACCATTTACCAGTTCTGTAACTACACTGTTTTTTTCCTCTTTTTGGTTTTTACTTGTCCTCATTTGCCAGGTGATGTCTCTGTTTGCAATCTTGTAAGCTTATTTTACTTTGGATACTTCTGTAGCTGTGTTGGTTTCTGGGTTATTTATGTCATCTTGTGTATTAATGGTTGTTGGTGGTTTGTTATTATTGGTTCTCTGTTCAAAGGACTCCCTTTAGTATCTCTTATAAAGTTGGTCTGGTTTTAACAAATTTCCTTATTTCTGCTTATCTGGAAATCTCCTAATTTCACCATCATATTTGAGGGACAGTTTTGCTGAGTATATAATTCTTGGTTTGAAAATTTTGTCTTTCAGGGTTTTATATATATCATCTGTTCTGATTACCTAGTACCATTCTAACAGGAATATACCACAAATGGGATGGCCTTAACAAATAGGAGTTTATTCTCTTATACATCAGGAAGCTAGAAGTCTGAGTTCAAAGTGCAAGGCTCTAGGGGCTGTGTGAAAGCCCCTCGACCTTGGGCTTTGGCTCTGCCTCTTGCTCCTGGCCTACTGAAGTTAGAGGTATCTCTTCACTCAGATAGCTATTGGCTGCTGAGGCTAACAAGCCCAAGGTTGACAAATAAAATGACACAGTCCGGATGTTACCAGACCACACAGTAGGCCATTAATTCAAGTCCATTGTAAGTCTCAAGGTTGGCAGAGCATGGCAGGCTGCTGAACAAAGACATGGCTACATGCAGGGTCCAAGCATGCCACAGGCTGGAGACCATTCCCCAAGGCTTCTCCTTATATACAGGAAGCAGACCACATCCCTAGGGCAACTACTCAGCTGCTCACAGTAGATTCCACCATGAAATTGATTACCAGTCTCTTCATGGGGAATACTACATCCAGCTGCCCAGCCACTCAACCAAGTCCAACCAAGTTGACACACAAACCTAACTACCACACCATCCCCTTGCCTTCTTGCCTGCATGGTTTCTGCTGTGAAATCAGAGCTTAGTCTTATTGGTTGCCCTTTGTAGGTAACTCATTTTTCTCATGCTGCTTTCACTATTCTTTCTTTGTCTTTGGTTTTGATGAGTTTGATGATGATATGTCTTGGTGATTAACAGGTGTATCCTGTTTGGGGTTCGTTGGACTTCCTGAATGGATATATTCTCATCTTTCAGCATATCAGGGAAGTTCTCTTCCAACAAATCTTGGACAATTTTCTCAGTGGTTCTCTTTTTCTCTTCCTGTTCTAGAATTCCGATTACATGTTGTTGTTGTTGTTATGTGCCATTGAGTCGGACCTGACTCATAGTGACCCCTCCGCATAGGTTATTCCATTTGATGGTATCCCACATAAATCTTAGGCTTTCTTCATACTGTTTTGACCTTTTTTTTCTGATTGATCCTTTTCCAAAGAATATTCAGGTATTTGTCTTCAATCTCATTAATTCTGTCTTCAATTAATTCAGTTTTACTCCTTTGCCCTTTCAACATGTTATCTATTTCTGAAAATTTAGTATTAATCTTCTGGATTTCCATCTGTAGGTTTTATATCATTTGTAATTTTTCATTTAATTGTCATTTTGTTCTTGTATTTTCTTCTGAAATTGTTCTAGGGTTTTGTCTGTGTCTTCCTTAATTTTGTCACTGTTTTCTTTGATTCGTCTCTGCATCATTTGAAGATACTTAAGTATAATTCTTTTGGATTCCTTATCAGGGAGTTCCAATGCTGCTTCTTCCTCAGGGATGTGTTCTGAGTCTGTATCCTGCTCCCTTGTTTCTACCACTTTATTTTGCTTCTTTGTGTGGACTGTGATGGTCTGTTGTCTCTGAGACATTGTGATGTTGTTGTATTTATATTTAGCTGGTGATTGTATGTTGGACTGATTCACCCATGATTTTTGTTTCCTTTGGAGGGGGGATGTATCTGGGTAAATAGGGTACTGTGTTCCTCTGTTCACTAGTTGGAAGCACTTATGCATTCACCACCTGTCTCCTGGTGGTTGTGATAGAGAATGAGAAGGTCTGCACAGATCTCTGTTAACTGTTTGTGAAGAATAGTTAAGGGTGAATCAGGCTCTTCTTGGTGGTTGTTTATCATTGGCCAGTTGGTGGAGAAAGAAGTGGTGGCTCTCATTCAGTAAATGGAGCTGCAGGAGGAGTGGGAGTGGATGTGTCATACGGCAGGGTTGCTATCTCCCACTCAGACAAAAACAACAAACGAAAAACTATCAAAAAAGTAAAAGCAAGCAGACAAAAAATGCATCACATAAACACACAGGAACAATTACTAAAAAGAGGGAAAAAAGAAAAAAGAAGAAGAAAGGTAATAAATGAGAGAAAATATTTAAAGAAATACTTTAAAAAGCTATAAGAAATATGCATAGAAAAAGGGGAAAGAAAAATAAAAATCCCTGAAATATCTGGGGAGGGGCCAGTAAGAAAAAAGAGGTAGAGGTAGTAGAATAATGAAGAAAAAAAATGGGAAAAATGCAAAAAGAAAAATAAGGAATGGGGTGGACCACGAGAAAACAAAAAAATGGGGACCAGGAACAGGGAAGAGAGAAAAAGCTGAAACCAGAACCTGGGAGGGGAAGAATAAAGAATAAAAAGGATGAAAAAGAAAAGTAATAATTTTAAAACAGAAACAAACAAACAAATCTGGGCACAGCAGGGCACGCAGTCTTCACTGGAGCACACAGACTGGGATGGAATTCCTGCTGGCCCAGGAAGTAGGTGGGAGTGAGGGGTGGCTACACCTCTGTTCACCAAGAGGGTGTGGGATATAAGAGTAATGGGAAATATCACACCTTTAGTCATTGGCGTCCGGAATGTCCTTATGGTTCCTGGCAAGTGGAGCCTATTCTTAAGTCCCTGGAACCTGGGAGAATGCTGTTGCTTTGAATATCCAAAATGGTCGAGCCACTTGTAAGCATTCAAAATGACTGCGGCCTCTAGACAGCCAAAATTCCACAGCTCAGCCCATCTCCCTCTTCACTGTTTCCCCTCTCATTCACCAGCCACCAGTGCAGTCCTCTGTGCTGCCTGTGGCTAGCAGGGCCGGGTTTTAGGTTAATTGTTAGGTCCTAACACCACTCGGCAATATCCAAGCTGTCCGTGCTATCAGGGTCACTGACAGATCGCAGCTCCATATGTCTCCTTTTTCAGTGTTTTCATGCAGGTTCTTTTAGTAGTTGGAGTTTAGTCCACTTCTGTATCCTTCCTTTCAAAGCTCAAGGCTCCAGGATTATCTTCTGTATCTATGTTAATTGGTTCCCCTTTTCTTTTTTGAAGAGGGTCTGTGTAGTTTGTCTGCCTATTCCGCCATGTTACCAGAACTCAGAAAATGCTCTAATTGAAATGTAATCATCTTGTAGTATGTATGGAATGTTGTAAATTTGATAAACATGAACCTTAGGGGATATAATTATTGGGTGATAGGCTTTGTTCTTGGGCATCACAAATGGAGATATGGGGATATTTGGATATATATGCAGTAAGAAGAGTCTGAGTTTGAGTTTAGAAGGTTATTTAAAGTATGAGACTGTTGTGGCACCTACACTTGATCCTCCATGTAAAGTACAGCTGGTCTTGGCACAAGTTGAAAAGATTGCTGAAGTACATGCCAGCCACTGTCAGCAACAGCAACATCTTCAAATACTAAAGGCAGCCAGGAAATTATTTATTGCTCTTCCATCGATCTTCATAGCTTTTATTTGAGGGTGTTTAAAGCTGTGAAACCAACATTATCTGGAATTTGTGAATGCCACAAAATGTGATTGTAAGATAAAGCCATTTGAAAAATCATTTAAACTCATACAGCTATATGACCCTTTCTCCTCTAATTCACCACAGTGGGAGATGCTACACTGGTGCCATTGCTTAGAATACTTTTTGGATTTCTTCTGTTAAAATTGCTTTCAGAGTAAGCATATGATCCACATGGGGGGAAATCAGCTTGATTTTAATTCACAGCAGTTGTTTCTGAATAACTTTTGGCTGTTTCCAAAAATTCAGTCCATCCTAGAAAGGACAAAGGTTCTACACTAATGGAATTATTAAAGGAGTGCTGCATACTTGTTAGGATTGAATTGTGTCCCCCCAAAAAATATGTTGGAATCCTAACTAACCCCTGCTATACCATGGATATAATTCTCCCTGGGAATAGGATTTTTTGTTGGTATGCTAATGAGGCCATTAAAGTGGGATGTCTTAAACTTTTAAGATATAAATGAAGCAGTTCAGCAATGAAATACCATCTTGTCCCAGTACTAGTAGCAAAGTTCAACAAGACAGAAAATAACAAATACTGGCGATGATGTGAAGAGATTGGGACTCTCATACACTGCTGATGGGACTGTCAAATGATAAAACCATTGTGAAAAGCAGTATGGTGATTCCTTAAAAATCTGGAATTAGAAATACCATTTGACCTAGCAATTCCATTACTAGGTATATATCCTAAAGAAGTGAGAGCCAAGACAAGAACAGATATATGCACACCCATGTTCATCACAGCACAATTTACAAAGGCAAAACGGTGGAAACAACCTAGGTGCCCATCAACAGAAGAATGGGTAACCAAACTATGGTACATACACACAATGGAATACTATACTACTCTAAAGATTAATGTAGAATCTGCAAAACACTGCATAAAGTGGACGAACTTGTAGGTCATTATGCTGAATGAAACAGGTCAATCACAGAAGGACAAATACTATATTAGTCCATTATTGTAAAAAATCAAGGAAAGGTTTCTATATGGAAGGAAACTTTCTTTGTTGGTTACCAGGGGTATGAGGGGAGGGGAGGGAACACTGCTAGATAGGTAGAGAGAAGTATTGATTTGGGTGAAGAGAAGGGCAATGTACCAAATGTGAGTGATCAACATGGTGGCACTGAGGAAGAGGAAGACATAGAGAAGTGCATGGGAGGTGCAGACAACAAAGATGAACCCTTTTGCACACACAGTAGTGCAGTGTCAGTGATGGCAAACATTGATCTATGGGTGGATAGATGGGTGGACAGGCTGAATGATTAGGTATGTCTATGCAGTGGGGAGTGTGCCCATGACCATGTGTAGGGTTGGCAGACAATCTTTCTACAAGTGTATTTGTATGTTTTGTAAGAATGTTTGGGTTTATAGTAGAGCTGACAAGGGACAAGGTTGTAGTCATTTCTTGGCCACAGCCAGCTACCCAGAGAGAGCAAGTAGTTGGACCTGTGGGCTCGGGACCATGGTTGCAGGGGACATTAAGCTCAATTGGTATAACATACTACACAAAAACATTGTTCCATCTCCTAATTTGGGATCTTAAAAGCTTGCATGTAGCCATCTAGAAGCAACAATGGGTCTCTCCTCGTCCAGAGCAAAGAAGAATGAAGAAAACTAAAGACAAATGGAAATAATTAGTCCAAGGGACTAGTAGGCCATACGATCTTCAGCCTATCCAACTATGAGATCAGAACTAGATGGTGCCCAGCTACCAGTGTCAACCACTTGGAGGGGGTCTATGTAGGAGATCCTGGATAGAGTGGGAGAACAATGTGGAATGAAACTAAAAATCATTAAAAAATGGGTTTGACTGATAGAGACTGATGGAACCCTTGAGACTAGGGCCCCTAGCTGCCCTTTAAGTCTGGAATTGAACCTACTCCTATCACGTCCAGCCAGACAAAAGACAGGCATATGAGCTGAACATTTACATTAGGTGGATACACTTCTTGGAGAGATTAATCATGGGAGAATAGAAGGGCTGTGTATGCACAGGGAGACAGCTTGGGGGGCAGGAGTACATGGGAGGGAAGGACTCAGAAGAGGTGGCTATGGAGCAGTGGAAGGAGAGCTGTTGCACTATGGAGATTATAGTCAGTGTCATGAGACAAAGCGTATGTGAAGTGCTGTATGAATTTGCTCTGTAAACTTTCACCCAAATCACAATAAAATTTAAAAAAAAAAAAAAAAAGCAGCTCAGGCACAGAAGCAAAACCCACTGCCATCAAGTTGATTCCACTTCATAGTGACCCTATAGGACAGAGTAGGACTGCCTCATAGGACTTCAAGCCTGTAAATCTTTAGGGAAGCAGACTGCCTCATTTTTCTCCCATGGAGTGACTGGTGAGTTCCAACCCTCAACATTTTGATTAGCAGACAATTGCCATAATCACTGTGCCACCATACCTTCTAGGCACAGAAGCAAGCAAGGACAAACTGGGGAAAATTGATGCCATGTGGAGATCACCAAAGAACTGAGGACCACAAGCTGAAAAGAGATCATGACCTTCCCCTAGAGCTGACACAGAGAAAAAGTCTTTCTCTAGAGCCATTGCCCTGAATTTGGACTTCTCCCTGATAGGAATTCTAAAGAATTATATTTAGATATCTTCAACAAATTGAGAGACAGATCAAGGAAAACACAGAGAAAACCTTAGAACAATTTCAAAAGACAAAACAAGAACAAAATGACAAAATAAATGAAAAATTAGAAATGATACAAAATCTACACACAAAAATCCAGAAGATTAATACTAAGTTTTCAGAAATAGATAAGACATTGAATGGACAGAAATAGATAAGACATTGAATGGACAAAGAGAAGAATTGAATCAATGGAAGACAGAATTGGTGAGATTGAAGGCAAATATCTGAACACTTCTTTGTAAAGGGATCAATCAGAAAAAAGATCAAGACAAAATGAAGAAATTCTAAGGTTCATGTGGGATACCATCAAAAGGAATAACCTATGTGTAATTGGAATTCCAGAACAGGAAGAGACAAATAAAACAACAGAGAAAATTGGTGAAGATTTATTGGAAGAGAATTTTCCTGGTATGATGAAAGATGAGAATACATCCATTCAGGAAGTCCAACGAACCCCAAACAGAATAGTCCTCAAAAGAAAATCACCCAGACATATCATCATCAATCTCACCAAAACCAAAGACAAAGAAAGAATCCTGGAAGCAGCATGGGAAAAACAAAAAGTTACCTACAAGAGGCAACCAATAAGACTAAGCTTGGATTTCTCAGCAGAAACCATTCAGGAGAAAAGACAATGGGATGGTATATATAAAACCTTATATATACAAAAGAGAAAAATTTCCAACTAAGAATTATGAACACAGCAAAATTGCCCCTCAAATATGATGGTGAAATTAGGACATTTCCAGATAAGCAGAAATTAAGGGAATTTGTTAAAACCAGACCAACCTTACAAGAGATGCTAAAAGGAGCCCTTTGGACAGAGAAGCAACAACAGCCAAAAACAACTGACCATTAACACACATGATGATATAACACAGAAACCAACCCAGCTATGGAAGTATCCAAAGTAAAGAAGCCTACAAGATTGTAAACAGGGAACCAGGGACATCCATTGACAAATGAGGACAACTACAAACCAAAAAGAGGGAAAAAACTGTTTCATTACAGAACTTCTAGATGGTAGGGAAGTCGAGACAACTACAAGATAGAACGGACTGTTCTAAACTTGGGAAGAAAACTATAAATCACAGGGTAACCTCAAAGAAAAATGATAAACCTTTACATCAAAAAAGAGGACCAGAATATAT
Source organism: Orycteropus afer afer (assembly GCF_000298275.1). Classification (NCBI taxonomy): domain Eukaryota; kingdom Metazoa; phylum Chordata; class Mammalia; order Tubulidentata; family Orycteropodidae; genus Orycteropus; species Orycteropus afer. The sequence goes on along the minus strand of NW_006921626.1, from coordinate 15,151,702 downwards.
ATTTACCAAACACTAAAACAATAGCAATGAAGGAAGTGATAACATGATTCATAAACAAAACGAGCTCAGCATAGAAAATTATATGGAACAAAGAAATTGACACCATGAAAAAGCACATAAGAAAAATTATATGAGTCTCTGACTCATAGCGACCCTATGCACAACAGAACGAAACACTGCCTGGTCCTGTGCCAGCCCCACAATCCTTGCTATACCTGAGCCCATCGTTGCAGCCACTGTCAGTCCATCTCGTTGAGGGCCTTCCCCTTTTTCATTGACCCTCCTTTACCTTACCAAGCATGACATCCTTCTCCAGGGAATGGTCCCTTCTGACAACATGACCAAAGTAGTTGAGACGAAATCTGGCCATTGTCACTTCCAAGGAGCATTCCAGTTGCACTTTTTCCAGGACAGATTTGTTAGTTCTTTTGGCAGTCCGTGGTACTTTAAGTATTCTTTGCCAACACCACAACTCGAAAGCATCAGCTCTTCAGTCTTCCTTTTATCATATATGTGAATAAAATTCTGAAATCATGTTGAAATTAGCAAAGCAAAAGCAATATATTTCCCCCACTGTTTCTTCCTCTAGTTAGGGATCTTAAGGATGTGGGATTTCCAGGGCCTCACCCCATAAGGCTCAACCTGCATCCCCATCAGTCTGGCCCTTGACCAGGGTTAGAAACAGCCTCTCACCCACTAGAGGGCGTAAGGCTCCTTTGTACAGAAGCATTCTTTGGGCTTTTTCAAGATCCAGGGAGGCATCTTGCTTTTATCTAGTTAGTCTCCTGGGTTCTATTTTTAGGCCCTTTGTGTATTTAGGCATTGGGTATTCAGGCCTAGAGATCCTGCTGAGTCAGGAAACAGCATATTCTCTCAGAGACTTTGTCCATGACTCCATCATGGGTTCAGGGTCTCTGCTGGAATGCAGGCTGTAAGGGGTGGGGTAAGACAAGGTACCTTCCACAGAACATGCAAGGCCCATGGAGGAAAACAAAGAATGCCCTGGTTCCCCTCACTTTGATTTTGGTTTTTTATTTTTGTTTTATTCCCTTCACCAGTTATTATTTGTCTACCCTCTAGTTAGTAGTTTACCTTCCCCTCTCCGTAACCATCAAAGAATATTTCTTTTTTTGTGAAATCTTTTTCTTGACTTTTTACACAATTGTTGCTATGTGCTGTTGAGATGGACCCAACTCATAGCGACCCCTCCTTGGGTTTCCAAGGCAATTATCACTATGGAAGTAGATTGCCCATTTTCCTTCCGAGGAGTGGCTGGTGGGTTTGAACCGTCAGTCTTCTGGGTAGCAGTCAAGTGCCTTAGCCACTATGCTACCAGAGCTCTCATAAAATATTTGTCCTTTTGTGATTGACTAATTTCACTCAGCATAGTGGCCTCTAAGTTCATCCATGGTGTGAGATATTTTGCAGATTCATGATTGTTCTTTATCATTGAGTAGATTCCATTGTGTTTATGTATAGTAGTTTGTTTATCCATTCATCCATTGATGGGCACTATTTCCATCTTTTTGCTATTGTGGACAGTGCTGCAGTGAACATAGATGTGCACATATCTGTTCATGTCACAGCTCTTACTTCTGTAGGACATACCCCTAGTAGTGGGATTGCTGAATCATAGGGTATTTTTATTTCCATTTTTTTGAGGAATCACCATACCATGAGTAGCAGGCCGGAAGAGCAGGAGAAAGGGGATAAAACCCAGGAAGCCAAAGAGAAGAGCAATCAGCCGAAGGGATTAGGTGAGGAGAGGAAACTCAGGGACGCCCAAAGAAGCAGGCCAGAAGAGCAGGAGAAAGGGGATTAAAAAACAGGAAGCCAGACAGA
>NW_006921626.1:15133927-15147674 GCF_000298275.1 Orycteropus afer afer | reverse complement strand
TGGCTGCAATGATGGGCTCAAGTATAGCAGGGATTGTGGGGCTGGTGCGGGATCGGGCAGTGTTTCGTTCTGCTGTGCATGGGGTCACTATGAGTCAGAAATGACTCAACGACACTTAACAACAACAACAACAACCATACCATTTTCCAGAGAGGCTGCACAATTTTACCAACCCACTTTTATAGTGTATGAAGGTTCCAGTCCTTCTACACACTCACCAGCAATTATTGGTTTCTGTTGTTTTTTAAACTTTGCTATTAGTGCTGGGGTAGGATGTTATCTTGTCATTTTGATTTTCATCTTTCTAATAGCTAATGATCATGAGCATTTCTTCATGTGTTTGTTAGCTGCCTGAGTATCTTCCTTGGTGAAGTGTCTGTTTATGTCCTCTGCCCATTTTTAAATTGGATTATTTGTCTTCTTCTTGTTAGGGTGTTGAAATTTTCAACGAATTTTAGAATATAAATTTTGAGAACTCACATTTTGAGTTCTCAAACTAAAGTAAAATGTTAAGATAAAAGAAAAATTCCGGGTCCATAGAAAAATGCATTCATCTACTTTGCCTTCCTCAGTGGTACTTCCTGGGACCTCTGGTGGTGTAGTGCCTAAGGCATCTGATTGCTAACCAGAAGGCTGGCAGTTCAAACCCAAAAGCCATTCCCCAGAAGGAAGGTTGGGCAGTCTACTTCTGTGTTGATACTGCCTTAGAAACCCAAGGAGGGGTCGCTATGAGTCGTATCCAACTCCATGGCAATGGTTGCGTTTTGTGTTATGGTACTTCCTCGGAAGGAAGGTCAGGCAATCTACTTCCGCAGTGATACCCCCTCGGAAACACAAGGAGGGGTCGCTATGAGTCAGATCAGTGGAGTCAGCACTGACCTTTTGGTTAGCAGCCTAGTGCTTTAACCACTACAACACCAGAGCTTCAGGTGTGCTGTACTAAGCCTAAAAATTTAGTTCTAGTCTGGCTGCTAGGCTCAGTGCTGACTCCACGGCAGTGAGTTAGTTTGGTTTGATGGTACTTCCTGAAAATTGAAAATTGTGTGGGAGATGTGGGATGCCATCACCTCAGCTTCCTCACTTGATTTTGTTACTCACGAAACATTTGTGGCACAGTGGTTAAAACACTCAGCTGCTAACCAGAAGGTCAGAGATTTGAACCCATCAACTGCCCTGTGGGAGAACGATGTCTGCTTCTGTAAAGATTTATAGCCTTAGAAACCCTATGGGGCAGTTCTACTGTCCTATATGGTTTCTATGAATTGGTATCAACTCAAAGGCAATGAGTTTGGTTTTGGGTTTAGTAGCATTTGTACCATGTGAGCTTCAAGAGCCACCAGCTTAAAAGAGCAGATGCCCAGGCCCCGTCCTCCGAGGTTCCAAATCAGTAGGCCTGGGATGTGACCCAAGAACCTGCCTTTTTGGCCAACAGCTCATTTGATTCTCAGGCAGATGATCCTTAAACCACACTTTGAGGTTTTCATTGGACTTATGTCCTCTAAGTCCCTTGGGTGGTACAAAAGGTTAAGTACTCAACTACTAGCTGAAAGTTTGGTGGTTGGAACCCACCCAGAGGCACCTCGTAAGACAGGCCTGGTGATCTGCTTCTGAAAGTCACAGCCTTGAGAACCCTGTGGAGCAGTTCCACTCTGCATGTGTGGGGTCACCATGAGTTAGAATTGACTCGACAGCAACCAAAAACAACAACAAGATTCTCATATAAATTTTATATCCCAAGTGGGAAAGATCCATCCAAGAGTTCCATAATTTTAATGTTTCAGGAAGATGACTTTGTATAACTGTGAGCCCACTGGCTGGGCCCTATCTTAGGTTCTAAAATATAGTGTCAACCAGCACCCTTCACCTCAAATCTAACCCCTGCTTCCCATTCAGGACCCTCAGCCTCCTGCTTTTGACATGTTAAGGCTCCTCTCAGCTTGGCAGCATTCTAATTTCCATTTCTTTTACTGAGCTCTGGAGAGAAATCTCCCCTCCTGTGATAGAAGCCCCCAGAGGAGAGTGTGGCTTTGCATCTCCCTTCCTAATATCAGGGCCTCCTTTAACCCCAACTCCAAACTCACACAAAGACAAACACACACTGTACAGTTGTAAGAGCTGTTACTACTCTTTAGGACAGCCTAGCAGCCAGACTAGAACTAAATTTTTAGGCTTTGTATGGCACCCCTGAAGCTCTGTTGTAGTGGTTAAAGCATTGGACTGCTAACCAAACCCACCAGCTGCCCTTTGGGAAAAAGATGAGGCAGTCTGCTTATGTAAAGATTTATAACCTTAGAAACCCTATGGGGCAGTTCTGCTCTGCTCTACAGGGTCACTATGAGTTGGAATTGACTCGATGGCAGTGGGTTTGGTTTGGTTTATGGTACCTCTGGCCATGATGGTGCTTGGTAAAAGTTCATGTCAACAAGGTTAAGAATCAGCCATCATCCTACTCATGTCTGAGATAGCTGGGATTAAGACATGCTGAACAAAAGTTTACTTTGCAGAACTTGATGCAGAGGTGACAGGTAATGGAGAGGGGGGATGCTGGTACCTGTCATTGCTGTTGTTAGTTGCCATCAAGTCAGCTCTGACTCATGGGAACACTATATATGTAGACTAGAAGTGTACTCCATAGGGACTTTAGGTTGTGGCCTATTGGAAGCAGATCTCCAAGCCTTCTGAGCCATCTCTCGGTGACTTCAAACTACCAACCTTTCAGCTGATAGTTGAGTGCTTAACCATTTGTGCCACCCAGGGAATGTGTGGCACCTCTTAGTCTAATACAAATGGTGTTTTTAAGGCATACAGCAGCCCATACTGCTGCATCTTTGGAGAATATGAGAATAAACACATAAACACATGCACGCACACACACACACACACACACACACTCATGACAGCTTAGTTTTACATTGTGCATCATTGCCTGGCTCCCATTTTTTAGCACCTTCTTGCTTGATTCTCATGCTTCCTCCTGAGCCTCCAGTTTGCAGCCCCTGGCTGTCTGCCCTTGGCTTTCTATTGATGTCTCAGACCAAATCTGTCACTAGTTTGTAATTACCCTGTACTGACCACCCCCCCACATGTGTGCACACACACACACACACAAATACAGTTCAATATCAGAGGCAACCTCTTTGGAGGATGAATCTGTGTTCTGAGAGGCCACCCCACCCACTCCCAATCAAGTATCAACTCACAGACATGAATGGCTGCCATCAAAGATTGCTGTCAGGGACAGGTCCAGAGTTATAGGACCTGCCATGAGGTCTCACATTTTGGCCTGGCCCTAAAGAAGGTGGGTCACCATGACCTAGGTTCCTTGTGTGCTTGGAAACTATCTTATCCACTATCATTTGCACTTAGACTCAAGAAGGCTGACTTGGGTAATAGAGTTCACAAAAGCATGAAGCCATCACTGACAATGAGAAATAAAATGAGTTACTACATCAGTCCCAGGAGCTCTGCTGGCGTTGTGCCTAAGACATTTGACTGCTAACCCAAAGGCTGGCTTTCAAACCCACCAGCCACTCCTCAGAAGGAAGATTGGGCAATCTACTTCCATAGAGATAACGCCTTGGAAACCCAAGGAGGGGTCTTTATTAGTCAAATTTGACTCCACAGCAGTGAGTTTGGTTTTCTCAGATGTCAGTCCAACCAGGCTGGGAAGGAGGACGGGGCTTTCCTTGGCCATGACTCAGAACAAATGTAAATGGTATTGGTCTCTGCTTGCAGTTAGACAGAGTGGCTATTCATTGGGAATGCTTCCACTAGTTGTTAATGGCTGAAGTCTGTTCTGAATGGTCAGTACCTGTGCCATATCAGTTAAATATCTTGTCTATTACCTATAACAATAGATATACATAAACCTTGGCTAGGAGAGTCAGAACTTCTACCAGCCTGATAGAGTTGTCTCTCCCCTAGACTATTACTCCCTCATTAGACTGCAAAATATTCTTATTGTTTAATTACCAGTACCTAGCACATAGTAGGTACTCAGTGGCACATGATAGGTGCTCATAATGTTGAACTCAGTCAACCAACAGTGCCTGGATGGTCTTTGTTCAGTTTGCCCTGAAACTTCCCTTTTCTGGTGTTCAGGTTGACTACTCCCCTGATCATTATATTCTCTCTTTGCCTACACCTCTGTCCTTTAGATGACTTTACTCAATAATGAGCACTTATTATATGCCAGGCTTTTGACTATATGGCAGTGAATAAAATAGCTGTGGTCTCTGATGGAGGCTAAAGTCTGAGGAACAAGCCAGGCATTAACCACATAAGATGGGTAGTTGACCTAGCACTGTGGGAGCACAAAGCAGAGGGATGGGAGGCCTCCTGGAGGAAGTGCTTCAGCTGAGACCTGAAGGCCATGGAAGAGTTGGTTGAGTGAAGGGAAAGGGGGCAGGGGGAAATGAGGTAAGTAATTCAGGCAGAGCAAGCAGCATATCTGAAGACTCAGGTATGGGAAAGGCTAAGTTGTGTCAAGGCAGTAGGAGATAAGCTGGAGAGGTGAGCCATGATGAGGATTTGGGGTGTGGTGGTTGAGAGAAATCACCTTGCAGACCTTCAGCTCCAGGCAGCATCAACAAAGAGCCCAGTGGCCCCACTGTGAAATCCACTTGCACTGAAGCTCCCAGCCAAGGACCCACTGTAGCAGGGAGGCTAAGCACCAGGTGCTTTGGCTGAAGGACGCCAGGAAGGCTTTGCTGAACCCTACTGAGACTGCAAGGCAGTCTAGAGCCCTTCTCTCCTCTCTTCTCTTCCTCTCTCTTTCACTTGGTGTCTCTCTCAGCCTCCTCCAGTTTCCTTCCCATTTTCTCTCGTAAATAAAATCCTTGCATATTTAATTCTAACTTGGTGTCTGCTTCTGGGAGGATTCGGACTAACACATGAGGCTTTATCCTGATGATAACTTAAAGTCATGGAAGGACTTTAAAGGAGGGAATGACATAATCAGATTATATTTGGAAGAGTTCGGTTTGGACACTGAAGCTGAATAAGGGTTGGAAGGCACTTGGTACTATACCCATGAATATATATAGGTTTGACAGAAGCTATCTCTACCTATGTATTTATATGTGCTGCAAATATTTTGCAAATGTAGTATAGCACATGGGACAGAGTTATGAAAACATCTTGGTCATAACCAAACACCTTGAGGGAATGAGTTGCTGGGTATGGAGACTCAGGATAGTAGTTTCAGGGGACACTAAAGTCAATTGGCATAACATAGTCCACAAAGACCATGTTCTACATACTACTTTGGTGAGTTGTTGTTGTTGTTGTTGTTATGTGCCATCGAGTCAAACCTGACTCATAGCGACCCCTCCTTGGGTTTCCAAGGCAGTATCACTACGGAAGTAGGATTGCCCAACCTTCCTTCCGAGGAGTGGCTGGTGGGTTTGAACAGCCAGCCCTCTGGTTAGCAGGCAAGTGTCTTATCCACTATGCTACCAGAGCTCCCACTTTGGTGAGTAGTGACTTAAAAGTCACTAAGTAGGGTCTTAAAAGCTTGTGAGCAGCCATCTAAGGTACAATTGGCCTCTCCCAGTCTGAAGTAAAAAAGAGTGTAAATTTGGAGTAAATCAAAGACAAAGGAAACAATTAGTCCAAAGAACCAATGGAGAACATGACCCCAGCTCCCACAACCTGAGACTAGAAGAACTAGATGGATCCTGGCTATTACTGTTGATTGTTCTGAAAGGGATCACAAGAAGAGGTCCAGAATAGAGTGGGGTAATATGTGGAACAAAACTCAAAATCATAAAAAAAAAAAAAAAAGACAAAGCTTACTGGTCTGATGAAGACTGGTGGAACCCCTGAGACTATGGCCCTTAGACTCCCTTCAAGCTAGGAACTGAACTTAACCCCCATGACTCAATTGGCACCCAAATGGTAGACCTGTAAGATGAATGGTAATATCAGGAGGGTATGCAGTCATTACAACAATCAAACATATGCGATCAAGAGGACAGCATTTGCCCAGGGATAGAGCTAGGAAGGTGGGGGGTGGGAAGGAAGAAAGAAGAGAAAGGGTGGGCATAGGGAGGAAGTGGGAAGAATGCTGTTACAGTGTGGAGATTGCAGTAAATGTCACAAAAGAGAATGTGTATGGATTGTAGAATGGAAAACTAAGTTTCCCTGTAAACTTTCACCAAAATCAATAAAAAAAATTTTTAAAAAAAGAGTTCAGTTTGGCTGCAGGACAGAGAATTATATTGGAGAGAATCAAGAGTAGACACAAGACGGCCCAGTAGGAGGCTGTTACATGGATCCAGGTGAGAGAGGATAGCTTGGACTAAGATGGCAGCAGTGGAGATTTAAACATGTACTTGGGTTTGGGAGATATTTAGGACAAAGAAGAGATGGCCCTCAGTAATGGGTTGAATATGGAGTGTGAGGGAGAGGGAGGGGTTGAGGATGATGACTCTAAGATCCTGGTTCCAATTATACTTGCAGTTAAGAACCCAGGCTAATACATCACCTTATGGCAAGACAGTAGCCTTTTGATTTTAGAAGTTGGAAGGTGCAGTACTTTGCTTTTCCAACCAGGCAGTAAGTAAGATTTGGAAAGGGAGGCCAAAGTGCACACTAGCTTCCATTACAGCTGCAGAGCATCGTGGCAACCATGGAACAGCTGATCCTCTTTAAGCCTTGAGTGGCCTCAGTGAGGACCATCTCCAGATAATGAGTAGGGAAAGCTCCTCTTGGGTTCTCAGGTACAGAACAGCCCATATGGGAGAGGGAAGGGATTAGCACCATAGTTTCCCTGGGTGGCACAAATGGTTACATGCTAGGCTATTAACAGTAAACGTAGTGGTTCAAACCCATCCAGGGGTGCTTCTGAAGACAAGTCTGGCGATCTGTTTCTGAAAGGTCACAGCCTTGAAAACCCTATGGAACGGTTCTACTCTGCATGCATGAGAATGCCATGAATCTGAATCTTCTCAGTGGCATTGGTTTGTTTTTTTGGTTTTTCCCTCACATGCAGGCAAGGGAGGTACTAGAAGTCTTTTTCAGATGCTTTTTCCCAGGTTAGCCATGTCAGGCTTAGGGAGAAGTGCCTGAAGCGTTCCTGGCTCTTTCTGTTCTTCGCCTGCCCTGAAAGTTCTCCTAGAGGAGGAGGCCAGATGTGAGCCAACAAGTTTTGACACACATCCCATTTCCAGGAGCTTTGCTCAGCCTGGAGCATGGTCAAGGAAATGACTGATATGCCTTCTTTCCTGGGTCATCTTCAGATGAGGTCATCCTTTCCTTCTGGACTCTATCAAGACTCTTCCTTGGTATTTGAGTTACTTGATCATTTATGTCCCTGGGTGGTGCAAATGAGTAATGAACTGAGCTGCTAACTGAAAGATTGGAGGCTTGAGTCCACATAGAGGCACTTCAGAAGAAAGACGTGGCAACTTACTTCCAAAAAATCAGACCTTGAAAACTCTGTGGAGCACAGTTCCGCTCTAACATATGGGTTACCATGAGTCATAGTTGACTTGACAGCAAGTGTTTTTGTTTTGTTTCGATACTTTACAAACACTTTGGAGACCAGAGGTATTGTGTAAGTGTCTCTGTGCCTTTACTCCTAAGAATACTCTTGAGGCCCTTAACATTGACCAGAAAGTGGAATGTTATATAGAGGCTTTTGAGAATTGAGCAACACAAAAGAAGGGGAAAGGGGAAATTCATTGTTAATGGATGTTCAGGAAGGCATGGGAGTTTTAGAGACTAAAAAATCAAATCCAAGTCTCTAAATGATCTCACAGCCTCCAGTGGATGCTGTTTGTGAGTTTTCTTGGATCTTGCAAGGGGCAAATAAGGGACAGTATTATATATGGCCTCATTTGAAGAATGCTAAGCCCAGGAAGACTTCTCTTCCAAAATATTGCTCAGGAGAGGTTTTTTGATTACCATTGCCTGAAATCCACACTTAAGACACTTTTATTCCTTTGGCTTATGGCTAAATATCCTAATCCAAAAAGTCTTTAGAGGAGTAAAAGTGAAGACTTAGTCAATAATTGATAATTTAGTAATAGCAATATATAAGCATTCAGTCGGAGCCCCTGGGTGGTATAAATGGTTAATGTACTTGGTTGTTACCTGAAAGGTTGGAGATTCGAGTCCACCCAGAGATGCTTCTGAAGAAAGGCCTGGTGATCTGAGAAAAAAATCAGCCATTGAAAACCCTGTGGAGCACAGTTCTACTCTGACACACATGGGGTCACCATGAGTCAAAGTCAACTCAATGGCACTGGGTTCACTGCTTTTAAGTATTCAGCATCTCTTTTGCAGAACACTTTTCCAGGAAATGACTTTTAACAGTTAAATTTTCAGAGGGAAGGCATGCAGGTGGGCAGTGAGGACATTAATTGATGAGCAAATTAAAACTTAGGGAAAAAACTGATCATTCTCAGGGAGCCCTTCTAGAGCAAAGCTGTCATTGATACCCATTCTCCTTTCCATGACAGTTTATGTGCTTTATTCATTACATCAAGAAGTTTAGCCCTGGAGAGGGTTCACTCTGGGCCTGATCCTAGTAGTTTAAAGTTCAAGTAGAATTCTGATCCAAATTAAGATTACTATCCATTGCAATACAAAAATCAGTGTTCCATGTTGAATGTGCTTTGCTCATATCACTGCAATAAATTGAAATCATTACTGACGTGGATATAGTCAGTCAGTTTTATTTGAACAATAATTTCTAGCCAACACTTGTTTCCCCAAGTGCATGTTTCTTTAAAGAACAATATTTAAGGATCTCCAGCTCAGGATCTAACTTCTTGGTATACTTAGTGAACACAGGAGACCAAGGGCTCCCTGCTCATGTCCTCTTGTACCCACATCTACCCAGTTCATCTTCGGGTGAGGAGCCCTGTCCTTTCCCATTCCTGCAGCCAATTTATGGCTTCTCTGATGTGGGTATTCTTGGCCATTATCTGGATCCCTCCAGCTAGTCTAAAAATTACTCCCTCTCCTGCCTTTTCAAAACAGTTTCTTTTTCCAGAGGTGGATCTCAGAGCTTGACAGGTCCTGGGTTGCCTCCATGTGTCCAGGCTGGAGGCATTTGACAGAGCTTACTTAACACACCCACCTATCCATCTCCCTCTCAGGTCCTCAAGATAATCCTTTTGACATTGTTCAGACCCCAAATAGTGTGCAGACTTTACTCTGATTACCTGCTTTATAGGATCTTGACTCCTGAAGTTAGGAAGCTTCCTGAAGCACTCTGTTGTTAGGTGCTGCTGAGTCGATTTTGACTCATAGCAACCCCATGTGACAAGTAGAACTTCCCCCAAAGTTCTTCTAGGCTGGAATCTTTGTGGGAGCTGATTGCCACCAAGGAGCTCTGGTGTCCTAGTGAGTAAGGCATTTGGCTAACCTTGTGGTTAGCAGCTCAGCACTTAACCATTGTGCCACCCAGCCTCCTTAAAGCACTCTATAAAGGTCACCAATTAGTTTTCCGCAGTGCTAGTGCCAGTCCAAGTTCAACATGGTCTCACATGGAGTGACCACATATAGAGGTGACCGTAGCTTTTCCTGTACCCCAGAAACAGATGTGCTCACTCCTTCATAATCTATAAAATATCAAGAATCACCTACTCAACATTCTGAAGATTTTAGTAAATGTTATTAAGTACAATTACAACACGAGGACATGGTACTGTTAACATGTATCCTGCTTTGGAACCAACAAAACATCCCCTTTAGCTCCTTGCTTCCTTTCCCTCCCCGAAGGAATTTGCTATTGTTTGTAAATATAGTACATCCCTAGCGCTGGCTTTATCCACATTTCAAATTTGGCTTTTCTGAATATTCTGAGTAGGTAGTCTTTAATTTTTTAAAATCAACTCCTTTGTTGCTGCTGTTGTTGTTAGGTGCCATCGAGTCAGTAACTCATAGTGACCCTATGTACAACAGAATGAAACACTGCCCATTGAGGTATAAATTATATGCAAGAAAATGTGCCCATTTTGAGGGTACAGTACAATAAGTTTTGACAAATGTAGACACACATGTTGCTACCACCATAATCAAGATGTAAGAATGTTTTTCTTCATCCCCCAAAGTTCCCTCATGCCCCTTTGACATCAATCCCCTTCCTGACCCTCAGCTCTGGGCAACCACTGATGTGCTTTCCGTCGCTATGGATTAGTTTTAATAGGCTTTAATTTTATTGAAGATATACTATAGGTAGCAAAATGGAGTTCCACAAGCTTCTGCTTAAAGCCCTGCAAGGGGTCCACGTGAGACCATTTTAACATTAAAAAATAGCAATTTGTATGTTATCTGAGACAGAAAATCTTTCCCTTTATTGGAATTCCTTTCTTTCTTCAAGGAGCTCTGGTGTCTTAGTGAGTAAGGCATTTGGCTGCTAACCAGAAGGTTGGCAGTTCGAACCTACCAGCTGTTCCATGGGAGGAAGATGGAGCAATCTACTTCCATAAAGATTTACAGCCTTGGAAACCCACTGGGGGTTTCTATGAGTTTGGCATTGATTCAGTGGCAGTGGGTTTGGGTTTTGTTTTTGTTTTTGTTTTTTCTTTCATCAGTGTGGTAAATCATTTCCAAAGATGGCTACTAGCAATTCCTCCCCTCCCTATGACCACATACCATTCCTTCCATCAAGAGAATGAAACTATTTTCTCTCCCCTGGACCAGGGACTGGCTCAGTGAGTTGATTTGACCAAAAGGATGCAGAGGAAGTGAGGCTCTGCCAGTTCCAGACTTAGGCCTAAAGAGACCTGAAGAGCAACTGCTTTTGGCCTCTTGGCATTTAGCCACCATGTAAATAAACTCAGGGCAGACTACTGATGATGGAAGCCGTGTGGAGAGGGAGAGGCACAGCCAGCTCCCTGCTCTTCAGCCACCCCAGCTTAGACACCAGACATGTGAGTGGAACCATCTTGGACGCTCCATCTCCAGCCAAGCTCTTAGCTAAAGGCAGTCATACACGTGATCTCAGTCAACTCAACACAGGAGAGAAGAATGTCCCAGATGGCTCAGCCAACATACAGAAACATGGGAAATAATAAATCCTTGTTGTTTCAAGCTGTGAAGTTTTGGAGAAGCTTATTACATAGCATTAAATAGCTAACCCCCACAAAAGCCAAACCCACTGCAATTGAGTTCATTCTGACTCATCGTGACCCTATAGGACAGAATAGAACCACCCCATGAGGTTTCCAAGGCTGTAAATATTTATGGAAGCAGACTGCCTCATCTTTCTCCCCTGAAGCAGCTGACCTTTTGGTCAGCAGCAAATGCCTTAACCACTGCACCACCAGAGTTCCTAACTAAAGCAATCAAGAAATGGAGGGGCATGCCCTCATAGAAACACTTGAAACAACATTGGTAAAGGGCAGAAGCAGGGGACAGCTTTCCCAAAGCTGAGGAACAAAACCTCTCCCCCATCCTGTGGAACACAAGCCCCTTATGTTATTGGACTTTGTTTAAATCTTTATTGCTTTTGAGGTTGCTTTATGTTGGTAACTTGGATTTATTGGCTGGTAAGAATTTTGCATACAGATTATTTATATATTTACTATCTGTTTTCTTATTCATTGTTTTTATCTCACATGCCTTTAGGTTCTGTAGACTAATAGCTTTCTCTTAGTGAATGAATGTTAATGAAATTATTGTTTAGGCCTAACCCTCAAAAAAAGAAAAAAAGAAGAAAGAAAACAAGCATCGAGCATCGGTAAAGGGAAAGGACATGCAGCCTTCACAGTGCTAGGAAGCACTGTCTGCTTCTGTGTGAATTCCCAGATGTAGTTTGCTGAATCTGCTCCTACCAGTGGAACCAGAATCCAGGGTGCCTAGATTGAGGAAAGAAGGTCCAAGATTCCTTCTTCCTTTCTTTCTGTGGCTCTCAAAGTGAGAGTCTCATACAAATGGGAAGAGTTATAGCTGAAGAATCTGTGTCTTTATGACATTTTAGGGAGGCACCTTAAGCATTTCCTGGAACCAAAGGTCCTTAGGAAGAAGACTTAGATGAGAAAAGATGTAGAAATTCCCATGATCAAGGTTTGGCATAGTAGGTAGTATGTGATGTTAGTTGCCATCAAGGGTGCTCCGACTCCTGGAGAGCTTACATAGAGCAGAATGAGGTGTTGCCCAGTCCTGCACCATCTTCACATGGTTGGTATGCTTGAGTCCGTTATTGTGGCCACTGTGTGTTTTGAGTCCCTTCCAACCTACAGGGCTCATGTTCCAGGATTATATCAGACAGTACTCTCTTGTGATCTATAAGGTTTTCATTGGCTGATTTTTGGAAATAGGCCTTTCTTTCTAGTCTGTTTTAGTCTAAAAGCTCCACTGAAACCTGTCTACCATGGGGGACCCTGCTGATAATTAAAATATTGGTGGCATAGCTTGCTTCCAGCATCATAGCAACATGCAAGCAGTAGGACAAAATGACAGAGGGGTGTTGTTGTTAGGTGCCGTTGAGTCATCTCCGACTCATAGAGACCCTATGTACAGCAGAACGAAACACTGCCCAGTCCTGTGCCAGCCTCACAATCCTTGCTATACCTGAGCCCATCGTTGCAGCCACTGTGTCAATCCATCTCATTGAGGGCCTTCCCCTTTTTAGTTGACCCTCCACTTTACCAAGCATGATATTCTTCTCCAGGGAATGGTCCCTTCTGACAATATGACCAAAGTAGGTAAGACGAAGTCTGGCCATTCTCGCTTCCAAGGAGCATTCCGGCTGCACTTCTTCCAGGACAGATTTGTTAGTCCTCTTAGCAGTCCATGGTACTCTTAGCATTCTTCTCCAGCACCACAACTCTAAAGCATCTACTCTTCTTTGGTCTTCTTTATTCACTGTCCAGCTCTCACATGCATAAGAGGTGATTGAAAATACCATGGCTTGGGTTAGATGCACTTTAGTTTTCAAGGAGACATCTTTGCTCTTCAGCACTTGAAAGAGGTCTTTTGCAGCAGATTTGCCCAGTGCAATGTGTTGTCTGATGTCCTGACTGCTTCTTCCACTGGTGTTGATTATAGAACCAAGTAATATGAAGTCCTTGACAACTTCAATCTTTTCTCCATTCATCGTGAAGCTGTTTATTGGACCAGTTGTGAGGATTTTTTTTTTTTTAATCTTGAGGTGTAAGCCATACTGTGGACCATAGTCTTTAAACTTCATCAGTACGTGCTTTAAGTCATCCTCACTTTCAGCAAGCAAAGTTGTGTCATCTGTGTATTGCAGGTTCTTAATGAGTCTTCCTCAAATCCTGATGCCATGTTCTTCTTCATATAGTCTAGCTTCTTGGATTATTTGCTCAGCATGCAAATTGAATAAGTATGGTGAGAGGATACAACTCTGATGCACTCCCTTCTTGATTTTAAACCATGCAGTATCCCCTTGTTCTGTTTGAACGACAGCCTCTTGATCTGTGTACAGGTTTCTCATGAATACAATCAAGTGTTCTGGACTTCCCATTCTTCTCAGTGTTATCCATAATTTGTTATGATCCACACAATCAAATACTTTTGCATAGTCAGTAAAACATAAGTAAATATCTTCCTGGTATTATTTGCTTTCAGCTAAGATCCATCTGACATCAGCAATGATATCCCTCATTCCACATCCTCTTCTGAATCCAGCTTGCATTTCTGGAAGCTCTCTGTCAATATACTGCAGCAACCTTTTTTTTAATTATCTTCAGTAAGATTTTACTTGCATGTGATATTAATGATATTGTTCAATAATTTCCACATTCTGTGGGATCACCTTTCTTTGGAA
>NW_006921626.1:15101987-15133827 GCF_000298275.1 Orycteropus afer afer | reverse complement strand
GCCTTTTCACTTGTCAACCTTGGGCTTGGCAGCCTCAGCAGCCAGCAGCTGTCTCAGTGAAGAAAAGCCTCTAGCTTCAGTGGGCCGGGAGCTGGAGGCAGAGCTGAACCCCAAGGTTGAGGGGCTTTCACCCAGCCCCTAGAGCCTGGCACTTTGAACTTGGACTTAAAGCTTCCAAACTGTAAGAGAATAAACTCCTGTTTGTTAAGGCCACCCCATTTGTGGTATATATTCTTGTCAGAGCAGCACGAGGTAACAGAACAGTCTTCAAGGAGACATCTTCACTTTTTATCACTTGAATGAGGTCTTTTGCAGCAGATTTTCCCAATGCAATACATCGTCTGATGTCCTGACTGCTGTGTCCATTGGTGTTGATTGTACAACTAAGTAACATAAAGTCCTTGACAACTTCAATCTTTTCTCCATTTATCGTGAAGTTGTTTATAGGTCCAGTTGTGAGGATTTTTGTTTTCTTTATATTGAGGTGTAATCCATACTGCAGACTATCGTCTCTAATCTTCATCAGTAAGTGCTTCAAGTCATCTTCACTTTCAGCAAGCAAAGTTGTGTCATCTTCATATCCCAGGTTGTTAATGAGCCTTCCTTCAATCTTGATGCCACATTCTTCATATAATCTAGCTTCTTGGAATATTTTCTCAGCATACAGATTGAATAAGTGTGGTGAAAGGATACAACCCTGATGCACTCCCCTTTCCTGATTTTAAACCTTATAGTATCCCCTTGTTCTGTTCAAATGACAGTCTCCTGATCTATGTACAGGTTCCTCATGAGTACAATTAAGTGTTCTGGAATTCCCATTCTTCTCACTGTTATCCAGAATTTGTTATGATCCACACCATCGAATGCTTTCACATACTCAGTAAAACATAAGTTAACATCTTTCTGGTATTCTTTGCTTTCAGCTAAGATCCATCTGACATCAGCAATGATATCCCTTGTTCCAAGTCCTCTTCTGAATCCAGCTTGCATTTCTGGAAACTCTCTGTCTCTACACTGCTGCAACGGTTTTTTAATTATCTTCAGTAAGATTTTACTTGCATGTGATATTAATGATATTGTTCAATAATTTCCACATTCTGTGGGATCACCTTTCTTTGGAATGGGTACAGATGTGCATCTCTTCCAGTCAGTTGGCCTAATCTCTTGCCATAGCCAAGTGAGTGCCTCCAGCAGGGCATCCGTTTGTTGAAACATCTCAGTGGGTATGCTATGAATTCCTGGAGCCTTGTTCTTCCCCAGTTCCTTCTGAGGGATTGTGGCACCATGCAATAACTACACAAAAGTGTTTATTAAATCCATCAATTTCTGCCTCCTGAGTTAGCTGGGTATTCCACAGGGCCATTAAATTAGAGAAGCCAAGACTAGAGCTAAGGTATCAATGGGCAATCCACTTTGACAAGTCAAGGGAATCATGCACGTTCTCCAGTCCAGAGAGTGCTGTGGACATTTAACTTAGAGATGAATTACTTGGCCTCCTGTAGACTTGACTTCCTCCTAGCATCTCAGCATAGAGTGGGGTGAGCATAAGCCAGCCACTTGCCCTTTCTTTCCGGGAAGCTTCATTCATGCTTAATCAAATCTCCAGGTCATAGGAAAAAAAGATTTTCTCTGACAGTAACTCATTTGAATTGGGAAGGAATCCTAATGGGGTATATGCAGAGGAGTGTCTAGGCTTTGGCAGGTATTACACTGACCCTGGGTATGTGGTGCCCAGAATGACCAGCTGCATATCTACCAAAAGTGGTGCCCATGGCAAGCACTGAAATTGCACCCCTGTCCAAACATCTGATACCCATCTTTTACGTAACTTTACCATAGTGTCAGTTCAAAAATACAAGTCAAGCTTGTTAATTCTTTAATTAACACATTCCTGTGCTTGAGGGAGGATGTTGGGCCATACTGAATTAAGAGAAACTGCTCAGTGGTACCACATGCCCAGGGCAGGTACAATACCCTAAATATACCACTGGGTGTATGCAAATGCTTGCTCTAAATTTTTGAATAACCAGATGGTAACAACCAGTGAGTGAATGTTTCCTGATAAGGACAGGGTGCCTTGTGCTAGCAGAGACTATTTTGAATTGGATATAATGAGTAACAAAAGCAAAACTACTTTGTCTTTATTTCACCTGAAATACCTGCTAATTGGATCCCTGGGTGGTGCAAGTGGTTAAGCTCTCCTAGCCAGGTTAGCAGTTATACCCACCCAGAGGCGCCTCTGAAGACTGACCTGGCAATGGGCCTTTGAAAGGTCACAGCCTTGAAAACCCTATGGAACAGTTCCTCTCCGTACACATGGGGGCACCATGAATTGGAATCCATTCAACAGCAACTAGCAACAATATCCACTATCTGGTGAGCTCTGAATCCCTGGGTGGTGTAAGTGGTTGATTGTGCTCTGCTGTTAACCAAAAGATTGGAGGTTTGAATCTACCCAGAGGCACCGCAGAAGAAAGGCCTGGCATTCTACTTCCAAAGGGTCAACATTGAAAATCCTGTGGAGCACATATCTACTCTCACATATATGGGGTAGCCGTGAGTCAGAGTCATCTCGGCAACAACTTGTTGGTAAGCCCTGAAAGGAAAGAGCACTAAGGAACAAGAGGAATTTCCTGTATCTAGACCAGAGCGCTGCTTCTCCACCTCTAGCTTAGTTTTTAAATCTCTGTAATGGTCCTGGCACATCCCAGTGTGTCTTCACATTTCCTGTACATGGACTGAGTGGATTTCCCTGGTGTCACCTCCCAGAAAACAGGAAAGGGAAAGAGGTAAGGATGTGGCAATCCCTGGGGTCTTCCCACAATCAGAGCCAGGGCATGGGCCAGCATCAGTGTGGAAGCAGGACAAAGTTGGTGTCAAAAAAGCAGTGTTTTCATCTTGTATTGGTTTGTGTCTCTTTGAAAAAAAAAAAAAATTGTGGTCAAAATATGCTTAACAAAACATATGCCATTTTAACAATTTCTACATGTCCAATTCAGTAACATTGATTGGCCTGTGTCTTTTAGAATAAATTGGAAAGATTTGACCCTCTGCTTATGCAACCTCTCTTCATTATGTGCAAGCGTTTTGAAATATTCTAGATGCTGCACAGAGAAAGGTGGGGTTACTTTTGTTCAGAGATCTGTCTGTAACTGGAAGACAGCCACACCCACTGGCATATGACGAAGTAGGAAAAAGGCCCCAGGGTGTCCTGTGCTGGGGACACCAGGTGACTGCACAAAGCCCATGCCAGCCAGGAGATCCCACAGGTGCGGGGCCAATGGGAAATAAGCAACCATCGATGGTTTTCTAGGCAAGCCGGGGTGTCAGGCTGAGACTCCCTTTCCCCGCCCATGGGAGTGAAGTCACAAATTCTCTGTTCTCTCTATCTTGCCAGCCCTTCTATTCCCTCCTCATGGCTCTCCTGCCTTCTTTAGGGTAATAAACTAATTGCAACTAGAACCCAAAATATACTTACTTTAAAAGACTTTCCCTTATATACTCAATGTTTAAGGAAGAGGGTCAAATGGCAAACAACCAACCAACAGAAGCAAGAGTCAGCCATACTCAGCAAAACCAAGGTACTATCAAGAATTTAAAAAAAAAAAAAAAAAGGGTCTGGTATCAAGTAGGCTCAGGGCAGATACAAAGTAATTTCTCCTACTCTGAGTACCTGTATAGACTGAGAAATGATATTAATAACCTTAATGATGACTTTAAAACCTGGATCCTTGGATATATTAAATAATAATATTTTATTATTAAAATTCAATGTTTATGCTGCCAAAAGTCCTTTTTGGAAGGAAACAAGCTAATAATAGTAATAATAATAATATATTTTAATGTTTATTTTGCAAGTATGGTCTGGTGGCATAGTGCCTGAGGGATTTGACTGCTAACCAGAAAACTGGCGGTTCAAACCCACCAGCCACTCTTTGGAAGGAAGACTGGCCAATCTATTTCCATAGAGATACCACGTTGGAAACCCAAAGAGGGGTCAGTATGAGTCGGAATCGACTCGACGGCACTGAGTGAGAGTTTTGCAAGTACTTTCACACACATTATTTCTTTAATCTTTCAGTGACCAGTTAATCTTGGAGGGTCTCAAATAGGTCAGGGACAGCTTGCCTTCTTGGATTTGTTTGAATCTATAAGCACAGTGTTGGAGCAATGGCAATGGTGATAACAGGGTGGGTATGTCGAGGCTGGGATTCCTGGATGGTTCAAATGGTTAATGGATTTGGCTGCTAACTGAAAGACTGGAGGTTCAAGTCCACCCAGACATGTCTTAAAAGAAAAGCCTGGCCATCTGCTTCTGAAAAATTAGACACCAAAATCCCTGGCACACATGGGGTCGCTGTGAGTCAGAATCAACTGGACAGCAGCTGGTACTGGTGCTAGTATGTCTATTCTGAAGTGCAGATGTCCTTAAGGCTTTCCTGTGTTTTTCTGACCCTGTTGGCAGATCTTTCTGACGACGTGTTACAGCGAGCTTTTTAATCTCCATGACATGTAGTAAGGCAGCCTCATTGGTTGGGGATTTTCCTTAGGCCATTATAAAGGTAAAGTTTATCTTGGGACTCTATTAAGTCACAAGTTACAGAAACCTGTTTAAATTGGCTCAAGTGAAAAGGGGACATTTATATCAGGATATGCTAGTGTCTCAAGGAACCCAAGGGCAAGAAGGGCAAGTAGTTCTGTGAGGAATTGGACCCAGAACAAACACACATTCTAAATGGACACCACATTTAAATCTACAAGCAGACAATGTGAGAATTTTCCACAACTTAAGCAACGTTGGGATGTCTGACCTGCTCAGTGTAATGATATAGAACAGTGGAGTCCCAGTGCCAGAGAGAAGGTCAGGGAGTCTGTCTTGACAGCCAGAAAAAACACCCCATTATATAAAAATTGAATGTGCGATAAAGAAACCATTAGTAATGGGAAGGATTATTCAACCAATGGTACCATACCATTTAGAAGCTGTCCTTATTTAATCACCAACATCAGTTCCAAATTAGTTAAAGGGTAAACCTTTTTAAAAGTATTTTTAAAGAGTATATGATAAAAATATGAAAATTAAATATAACTTAATATTACTTAAGGCTCTAATAAAGAGAGGGGAATGACTCCTAAACTCAGAAGCCATAGAGAAAAAATAATCATAAAGCTGAGCTGAGCAGGTCTGACATTTATTGAGTGCTTATTATCAGTCTTTGGGAAAGGACTTTGCCCATATTATCCAATGCATAATGGTATTGTTATCTCTTTTTAAAAGAGGAGTACACTGAGCCAGACAGATGTTAAATAACCTGCCACAAATCATAGAGTCAGTGGGACAGACAAGAGTGATACTTAGAATCTTGTACCTCCAAAGCCATGCTCTAATCCTCTATGCCAAACGGCCTCCTTCCTGAAACTTTAAATAGGTTTAAAGGGCAAAATTCCCTCACTCATTCCCTCAATATGTATTAATTGAACACCTGCTAAGGGATGGGGACAGTGGCAGATCAGTGGTAGAATTTTCACCTTCCTTATGGGAGACTTGAGTTCTGTTCCCGGAGAGTGAACCTCATGCACAGCCCCCAGTCACTGGAGGCTTGTGTGCTGCTGTGATGCTGAACGGGTTTCAGCAGAGTTTCCAGACTAAGACTGACTAGGAAGAAAGGCCTGGCGACCTACTTCTGAGAGCCTATGGATCATAATGGTCCAGTCCACAACAGATCATAGAGATGGCGCAGGACTGGGCATCATTTTGTTCCATTTTGCGTGGGTCACCGTAAGTGGGGGCCAACTCCACTATAGCTAACAACAACACTAAAGGATAGACACTCTACTAGGCACTGGGCATAGAGTGATGAATTAAACAGACAAGGCCTGTGACTTCATGAAGCTTACATTGTTTATCTAGACTCTAGAATCTAGAGAGGCCATAAAGAAGTAAATGAATGAATAAACAAGAGAATGATTGTGGCATGTGTTGTGAAGAAGAAAACAGGATTATGCTTTCAGGAGGAAGGGAGGCTGTAGTTGACGCTTGCATACATTGGACAGTCAGGGAAGGTTAGAGAAGGCAGAGACCTCCTGGAGGATGAAATGTATGACACAAGGGGAAATGAGAAATCAGGAAAGACCCTTAGGTTTGGGGCTAGGGTGAATTGTGGTGCCATTTTCTACAATGGAGAAGACCATAGAAGGTTTAGGGAGGAAATCTTAGAGTTCAATATTGACATGTTAAATTTGAATGGCCTTTTAGACAACCAAGTGAAATTGTAAGGCAAAGGATAGCCTGACAACTTATGATATGTGTATAGCAAATATCACAAAGCATTAATATCATTTTATATATATACATATATATCTTACATACATTGACAAGAAAACATACTAAAGTTCCAATAGATATGTGAGTATTTTTGTTGGGTGCTGTCGAGTTGGCTCCGACTCATAGCAACCCTATGTACAATGGAATGAAATGCTGCCAGGTCCTGTGCCAGTCTCACGATCCTTGCTATACCTGAGCCCACCATTGCAGCCACTGTGTCAATCCATCTCATTGAGTGTCTTCCCCCTTTTCACTGACTCTCTACTTTACCAAGTATGATATCCTTCTCTAGGGAATGGTCCCTTCTGTCAACATGACCAAAGCAGGTAAGACAAAGTCTGGCCATTCTTGCTTCCAAGGAGCATTTTGCCTGTACTTCTTCCAGGATAGATTTGTTCAGTCTTCTGCCAGTCCATAGTACTTTCAAATTTGCCACAAACACAACAACTGAAAAGCATGGGTTTCCGAGGCAGTATCTCTATGGAAGTAGATTGCCCAGTCTTCCTTCTGAGGAGTGGCTGGTGGGTTTGAACTTCCAGCCTTCTAGTTAGCAGTCAATTGCCTTAGGCACTACACCACCAGAGCTCCTAACTCTTCTTCGGTCTTCCTTATTCATTGTCCAGCTCTCACATGCATATGAAGTTATTGAAAATACCATGGCTTGGGTTAGGAGTACCTTAGTCTTCAAAGAAACAGTTTGCTCTTCAGTACTTTAAAGAGGTCTTTTGCAGCAGACTTGCCCAGTGTAACGTGAGTAAAGGATGGGAATAGATAATTTAAAAAAGGGGAAACACAATTAATAAACAAATGGAACAATACTTAGTCTCACTAGGAATCTAGTAAATGTAACTTAAAACATGATGAGATAGTGTTTTAAAGCTACTAAAGTAGCACAGCATTTTGAAAATAATAACACTGAGTGGAGCCAGGGTGAACTTGGTATTCCCACACATTGTTGGTGACATGGTAAAGTGGCACAAATATTTTGGAAAGTAACTTGGCAAGTCATAAAAATTCTTATACTCTTTGGTCCAGTTTTCTACTTTGGGGATGCTATCTTAAGAAAAGGATACTGTGTGCCCATAGTGTTTACCACATGGGTATTAATAGTGAAATTTTGAAAAACAAAACTAAAGTATCCAACAGTAGAAAGCTGGTTACGTAAGTTATAGTAAATCTGCTGTATTTGGACAACTATCTGAGTTTCCTACTGCTGCTATAAAAGAAATACCACAAGCAGATAGCTTTAAAGAACAGAACTGCATTTTCTAACAGTTCAGAAGCCTAGCTGTTTGAATCCAGGACGCCAGCTCTAGAGGAAGGCTATCTGTATTGGCTCTGGGGAAAGATCCTTCTCTTTGAGTTTCTGTAGTGCTCGAGTTTGTCAGTTCCTCAGCTGTCTCCACGTGGCATCAATCTTCCCCACTTTGTGCTCTCTTGTCTCTGTGTCTGTTCTGCTCTTTATAACTCAGAAATTATTAGGTTTAGGACCCACCTCTACACTGATATGACCTCATTGACATGATATAGAATAAAGTCTTATTCCCAAATAGGATTATATCCACAGCTATAAGGGTTATGATTCCAACACATATTCAGAGGGGACCCATTTCAATATGTAACAGCAGCCATTGCCTATGATGGTGGGTTTGCCTCAGGTTCTTGGAGCTAGAAAGTTCTAGCCTCCTGCTGGCTAAGTTAATTACAGTAGAAGCTGAGGAGACCTCAACTTACAAACTCACTGCCATTGAGTCAGATCCGACTCATAGCAACCCCTCCTTGGGTTTCCGAGGCAGTATCACTACAAAAGTAGATTGCCCAATCTTCCTTCTCAGGAGTGCCTGGTGGGTTTGAACCATCAGCCTTCTGGTTAGCAATCAAATGCCTTAGCACTACGCCAGCAGAGCTCCAGGAGGTAATCAATAATCTTGTATCAGGCACAGGCCTCTTGTGCGGCCCAGGCCTGGCTGAGGAGGAATTTTAGGCCCAGCCCCACAGCCTGGCACATGGAACAAGAGAGTTACTTTGGCCCCTGGGGCTGGCTGGAGTTTCTGGGATGCCTAGAAGTTGAGAAAGGAACCCACATCCTGAAATTCCTGTACCCCATTTCTACCTTTGGTCATGGAATATCCAACAACAGCCTGTTTGGTTGTAGGCCTTTCCCTGTGATGGAGGTACAGCTGAATTCCCCTTTGCTGCCTAGGAAGGGGGGCATGGTCAGTAGAACCCAATAATACCTGGAAGTTTGCCTCACAGTGTTCTGTACTTTTCTGTCCATCTCTACTTACATGGGCTTTGTCTTAAAAGCACCTGAAATCCCAAGCAAAAGTGTCAAGGTCATCTCCTACTCAGTTACTCAGCAAGCTATTCACATGTGTGTGTTCAGCAAAATGTCACATGAACTTCTGCCGCTGGTCACTAGGCAATTTCTGTGACCACTGCTAAAGCCGGCTTGGAATGCATTCTCCTGTCTTTAGTGGTTAGTTGTAAATCAGCAGCCTTCTCAGGGGGATATTATGTAGGAGTCAAATGACCTCCCAGTTTTTCCATTTGTTGAGGAGGAGGGAGTTCAACCCTTGCCTCCCAGAGAGCCTTTGTTAGTACAGCCTCATGATCCCTCTGAGCTGCTTTGGCCAAGGACATGGCAAAAATGACCTGAGGAAGTAAGATTGACCAGAGAACAGGGCCAAGGGAACCAGAGGCAACTCAGAGGAATGAACACTCCCAGCATACCACAAAAAATCAGGAATCCAGAGTCATTTCACACTTCTTCCCATGACTCCCTTGGAGAGACTACTGTGTCCAAGTTAAACAGCACTTGGGAGGCTCCCTGGACCCCAAGCTGTGCTTGGGGTTGTATTATAGGGCTGACAGCCCACTGCCAAGTCACGAGCACCCATGGATGGAGCTGCTGATGGGCCAGCCTCGCACAGTACAGGCCACAGTGGGTGGCACTGTGGAGAAGTTCCAGGGTAATAACAACCATACCAGGACAACCAAAATGCTCACTGCCATCCTCTGCATTTCTGTAGTACCTTTTGTCAGTCACTAACCCACTTAGCACCCAACCTTCTCTGGCATCAGCTGTGTTCATCTGTCCAGAGGCATAGTCTCCCATGAACTCGACATCTAGACTAGCCGAGATACACAGTTCCTGATAACCTTGTCCCAGAATGTGATACCTTACAGCCTGTCTCAGAATGCTACGGAAGTCTCAGGTCATTTCTGCAATCACCTTGTGAGAATTCCCTGGATGTGAGTTTTGAATACTTGATGCATTGCTCTCTCTCTCTCTCTCTCTCCCCACCTCTCTCAAACACCTTGCTCAGGGAAGGCTATACAGAACTTTTTAACCAAACCAGGCAGTATTGAGTCAACTCCAATTCACAACAACCCCTTGTGTGTCAGAGTAGAAATGTGCTTCCTTGGGTTTTCAATGACTGTAGATTGCCAGGCTTTTCTTCCATGGTGCATCTGGATGGACTTCAACCTCTAGTGTTTGGTTAACAGTCAGCTGCATTACGCATTCGCACCACCCAGGAGCTTCACAGACCTCGCTCTCTCTCATTGTCATCAAGTCAATTCTGACTCATAGTGACCCTATAGGGCAAAGGAGAACTGCCCTGTGGGGTTTCCAAGGCCATAAATCTTTATGGAAGCAGATTGCCTCACCTTTCTCCTATGGAGCAGCTGGTGGGTTTGAACCACTAACCTTTTGGTTAGCAGCTGAATGCCTTAACCACTACACCAGCAGAGCTCCCTACAGATACCTTTAGAGGAGCAATACTTGTTTGTCACATCTACCTTGTTTGTCTGCCCACCCACCATCCCTGCTAAATGGATTCAGCTGTACTCACAGTTTAGATCTGATGGTCTGCTGCCAGGCTGGATGTCTGGAGCTCCGGCCTGATGGGCTAATCAAATTTCTCCCTTGATTCATTCTGAATGGGGAAACTGACAGCATTTCTAATTGGTACAAATAGTTAACATGCTGACTGAAAGCTTGGAGTTTTGAGTTTACACAGAGGTACCTCAGAAGTCAGTCCTGGTGGTCTACTTCCAAAAAATCAGCCACTGAAAGCCCTGTGGAGCACAGTTCCACTCTGACACACATGGGGTCACCAGGAGTTGGGATCAACTCAATGACAACTGGTAACTGGTAATCCCACAAGGGGAAGGTGGTAGAATGAAAAACAGAGTTGGGAGGAAGTAGACAGGTTGAAGAGAGAGAAGAGAGCAGAGGCCAGAGAGAGGCAAAAACTCCCCAAATATGTGAGAGCTTGAGTGAGAAAGAGAGAGAAAAGGACACAGAGAGAGAAGTGGCAAGGTTCTGGATGGGTTTCTACACTCAAAACTGGGCTCTGCAGATGATCTAATGCTTGGATTCCACGCAACATCATTATGTAGTTCCCTGTTGTCATGGATAGAATTGTCCTCTCCAAAAATATGTGTCATTTTGACTGAGCCATGATTCTCAGTGGTTCAGCAGTTATGTAATGATGTAATCATCCCCGTGATATGATCTGATTTGATCAGCCAATCACTTGTAAGGGGATTAGGGCAGAATGCAACACCCTTACTCAAGTCACAGCCCTGATCCAATGCAAGGGAAGCTTCTCTTGGGTGTAGCCTGCATCATCTTTTATCTTACAAGAGATAAAAGGAGAGAGGAGCAAGCAGAGAGAGAGAGAAAAAAAAAACCTGCTACCACCAAGAATGAAGAATTGGGAGTGAAGTGTGTCCCTGGGGGTCCCTGCATTGAGAACCTTCTAGACTCAGGGGAAGGTTGATGCCAAGACACATGGAGATCGACAAGGAACACCAGGCCCACATACACTGAAAGGAGACAGGGACCTTCTCCACAAGTCAACAGAGAGAAAGCTTTCTCTTAGAGCAGGCACCCTGAATTTGGACTTCTAATCTCCTCAACTGTGAGAGAAGGAATTTCTGCTTGTTAAAGCCATCCACTTGTGGTATTTTTGGTATAGTAGCAGTAGAGAACTAAGACACCTGCCTTCTAAAACCTGCCAGCTCTGAGTGGGATTCTGTTCCCAACCACCACATAGGATCCTCAGATTGCATCTCTCAGCACTCCTCCCAAATCTTCACTAGAAGGCCCAGTGGCCTCCTTAGTGTCCCTCCTTACCTGCATTGTTTTCAGGGCCAGTGTGGGTTTTTCCTGCCAATTTGTGGTGTTGACCCCTCCCTGCCTTGTTTAGGGAGGACCAGCCTTTAGAGCTCTTGGAGCCTGAGAAGGCTGATGATCAGGGAAGCCCTCACTCTGGCAGAGGAGAAAGACAGCAGGTTTATGGCACTGTGGGGTCAGCAGAGGGGTGCCAGTTGTCCTAAGCCTATGAAGATCATGCAAAGAGCCCAGCCCTTGGAGCAGCTCTGGAAGGGCAGAGAGTCCAGAGCCTGCAAAGATAGGGAAGGTTGGCAGAGAAGAGAACCTCTTTGGGACACTGGAGGAAGGGTCTGGTTCCAGCCAAAACAGTGGTCAGCCAGCAGGGAGAAGTCTTTCTTAGAAGCTCTTTGGAGTGATTCCTTTCCTAAAGCTCTTTATTCCAATTTGCCACACAGAAGAATCTCCACTAAAAGGCCCTTTCACCCCAGCCCAGAGATGTGATTCCTCCTGGTACTCCTTGGCATTCCTGGGCAGATTTCACTTGTTTCCCAGGCACCAGAAGGAGGAAAGTCGTGCTTCCTGTCATTTCACCCAGGATCTCCATCAGGCCTTTGACTGCCCTCTGGACCTTCTCCAAGGTTGCAAGCCCATAACCATCTGGTACTCTCCCTGAAAGTCCTAGCTGTGTCCTTAGCCTCACTTACACAGCACACCTAATCTGTAGGGCTTGGTGGGCTATTTTTGCCCGGGTTCAGTCTGGATTCCATGCTGCACCAAAACCACCAGGGAAGACAGACTGTTAATAACATAGAGTCCCAAGTCTCACCTCAGACATCCTGAGTTGGAATCGCTTGATCTAGAGCCTGAATCTGTATTTTTCAAAGCTCTCAGCTGATTATGATGCATAGCCAGGGGCAGGAAACACTTATCAAGGGCCACCCCATTTATTCCAGATACGGAAAGAGGCCCAGGGTCGTGAGAAATCTTGCTGAAATGGCTCATTTTTCGTGGTAGCAGTGGGGGAAAGGAAATGGACATATTGACATTTACTTGGCACTCAGGACCTAGGCTCTAGTCACACCCCACTGATCGACACCCTTATGATATACATCTGTGATAAAAAAGCATTTTATTCTTACACCAATGTTCATTGCAGCATTATTTGCAATAGCCAAAAGGTAGACACATAGATGAATGGATACACAAAATGTGGTTTATCCATACAATGGAGTATGATTCAGCCATAAAGAGAAATGAGGTCTTGATACATACAACGACATGGATGAACCCTGAAAACATTAGGCTGAGTGGATTAAGTCACATATAAAAGAACAAATGCTGTATGATTCCACTTATATGAAATATCTAGAATAGGCAGATGCATAGAGACCAAAGTTTATTACTGGTTACCAGGGACAGGTGGAAAGAAGATGGGGAAGAGGGAGTCATTGCATAGGGGATACTGAGTATCTGTTATGGGTGATGGAAAAACTTGTAAATGAATAGCGGTAACGGTTTGTACAACACGGTGAGCATAATTAATGTCACTGAATTGCACAAGTAAAAAATGTTGAACGACAGATGTTTTATCACACAAACCCATTGCTGTCGAGTCAATCTCAGCTCATAGCGACTCTATAGGACAGAGGAGAACTACCTCATAGGGTTTCCTAAGTTACAGTCTTCCCAGGAGCAGATTACCAGGTGTTTTCTCCTGGAGAGCAGACAGTAGGTTTGAACTCCTGACTTTTTGGTTTGCAGCTGAGCACTTAACCACTGTGCCACCAGGACTCCTGTTTTATTACCTATGATAAAAAAATAAAATAAAAACTTTAAAACACAGAAACAAACACTTATTTTTAAAAGACTAAAAGCTAATATATAAAAATAAAATAGTTGTGTTCAGGTGGTAGAATTATTTATTATTTTGCTATTTTAAAATGCTTGCTAACTATAATATTTTACTGCTTTTGCAATAAAGAGGACAGGACAAAAATAAACTATTTTAAAGGACATATCTCTAAAATTTATAGAAAACTTCAACACTTCAACATCAAACAGACAAATAATCCAGTTCAAAAATAGGCAAAGGATATGAACAGACACTTCACCAAAGAAGATACTCAGGCAGCCAACAAACACAGGAAGAAATGCTCTTGGTCATTAGCCATTCATTAGAGAGATGCAAATCAAAACAACAAATGAGATATCATCTCACCCCAGCAAGAATAGCTAAGTTTAACAAGACAGAAAATAACAAATGCTAGTGAGGGTGTGGAGAGATTGGGACTCTCGTACACTGCTGGTAGGACTGTAAAATGGTATAACCACTGTAGAAAAAGGTATGGTGCTTCCTTAAAAAAGATAGAAATAGAAATACTATTAGATTTAGCAATCCCACTACTAGGAATATATCCTAAAGAGGTGAGATCTGGGACATGAATAGTTATATGCACGCCCATGTTCATCACAGCACAATTTACAATAGCAAAGAGATGGAAACGACTTAAAGCCCATCAACAGATGAATGGATAACCAAACTATGGTACATACATACAATGGAATACTATGCGACATTAAAGAATAATGAAGAATCAATGGGAGAACAGAAAGGCAGTGTATGCATAAGGAGACTGCTTAAGGGGGCAGGAGTGTGTGGGAGAGAAGACACAGGGAAGAGGTAACCATGGGGAGGAAGTTGGAAGAGAGCTATTACATTGTAGGAAATTGCAGTCAATGTCATGAGACAAAATGTGTATGAACTGCTGTATGGGAAATGAATTTGCTCTGTAAACTTTCACCCAAATCACACACACACACACACACAAAAGAATGAAGAATCAGTGAATCACCTCATAATGTAGTTGAACTTGGAGGACATTATGCTGAGCGAAATAAGTCAATCACAGTAGGACAAATATTGTTTTGTTCCATTATTATAAAAAGTCAAGGAAAGGTTTACACAGAGAAAGAAATTTTCTTTGTTGGTTACCAGGGAAGGGAGGTGTTCTAGTTACCTAGTGCCACTCTGACAGGAATATACCACAAATGGAATGGCCTTAGCAAACAGGAATTTATTCTCTTACAGTTTGGAGGCTTTAAGTCCAAGTTCAAAGTGCCAGGCTCTAGGGGCTGGGTGAAAGCCCCTCAGCCTTGGGGTCCAGCTCTGCCTCCTGCTCCTGGCCCACTGGAGCTAGAGGCGTTTCTTCACTCAGACAGCTGCTGGCTACTGAGGCTGGCAAACCCAAGGTTGACAAGTAAAAAGTCACAGTCTCAATGTTACCAAACCACACGGTAGGCCATTAATTTAAGTCTTTTGTAAGTCCCAAGGTCGGCAGAGCATGGCAGGCTGCTGAATAACAACACGGCTACATGCAAGGTTCAAGCATGCCATAAGCTCAAGACCATTCCTAAGGCTTCTCCTTATATACAGGAAGCAGACCACATCCCAAAGGCAGCTTACTCAGCTGCTTGTGGTAGATCCCACCATGGAGTTGATTGCCAGTCTCATCATGGGGAATAACTACCACCAGCTGCCCAGCCACTCAACCAGGCCCAGTCAAGTTGACACACAAACATAACTACCACAGGAGGGAAAATAGATGGATAATTAAAAGACAGGTTTGATATGGCTGAAGGGGAAAGCAATATAACAAAAGCATGTGACTAGCACAATATAAAAAGAAAAAAATAAAGTTTTTAATTAAAAGAAGTACAGAAGGATAAACTCAGAATTTCTGTTTCTGGTTAATTAAGCAAATTCTTGTGAGCTGTGGCTTCCCTATTAAAGTTTCCCTGCTCGCCTCCCTAAAGCCTATCCTAATAGTCACCCTCCGCATTGACAGATGTCTCTAGAAAGGGAGAATTAAGCTTATTCTCCTTCCTCACGACCACTGCTGCCAAGGGAACCAACGAAAGACAAAATTGCAGAAACCCTGGTGGATTCTAAGGGCAGAAACCCTATTTGTTTCCTTAGCCATTGTGTGTATCCTCAGGCCTGTGCCCAGTATCCCACATACAGATGCTGTTCTTGTTAGGTGCTGTTGAGTTGATTCCTACTCATAGTGACCCCATGTAAAACAGAACGAAACACTGCCCTGTTCTGCACCATCGTCACAATCCTTGCTATGCCTGAGCCCATCCTTGTAGCCACTGTGTCAATCCATCTTGTTGAGAGTCTTCTTTTTCTCTGACCCTCCACTTTACCAAGCATGATATCCTTCTCCAGGGACTGGTCCCTTCTGACAACATGACCAAAGCACTGAGAGGAAATCTGGCCATTCTCACTTCTAAGGAGCATATTTTCAGGATATGTTTTTTGTTCTTCTGGAAGTCCATGGCATTTCAGTATTCTTCACCAATACCACAACTCAAAGGCATCAATTCCTCTTTGGTCTTCCTTATTCATTATCATGCTTTCACATGCATATAAGATGATTAAAAATACCATGGCTTAAGTCAGGCATACCTTAGTCTTCAAAGTGACATCTTTGCTCTTTCAACACTTCTAAGTCTTTGCACAGACTTGCCCAGTGCAATATGACTTCGGATTTCTTGACTGCTGCTTCCATGGGTGTTGATTGTCCAAGTAATAAGAAATCTTTGACAACTTCCATCTTTTCTTCATTTATCATGATGTTGCTTATTGGTCCATTTGTGAGAGTTTTTGTTTCCTTCATGCTGAGGTATAATCCATACTGAAGACTCTAGTCTTTGATCTTCATCAGTAAATGCTTCAAGTCTTCTTCACTTTGAGCAAGAAAGGTTATGTCATCTGCATATAGCAGGTTGTTAAGCAGGCTTCCTCCAATACTAGTGCTGTGTTCTTCTTCATATAGTCCAAATTCTCAGATTATTTGCTCACCATACAGATTGAATAAGTATGGTGAAAGGATACAACCCTGACATACACCTTTCCTGATTGTAAACTACTCAGTATTCTCTTGTTCTGTTCGAACGATAGCCTCTTGGTCTATGTACAAGGTTCCTCATGAGCACAATTAAGTGTTCTAGAATTCCCATTCTTTCCAATGTTCTTCATAATTTGCTATGATCCACACCGTTGAATGCCTTTGCATAGTCAATAAAACACAGCTGAACATCTTTCTGACATTCTTTGCTTTCAGCTGAGATCCATCTGACATCAGCAATTATATCCTCTGTTCCATGTTCTCTTTGGAATTGAGCTTGCATTTCTGGAAGTTCCCTGTCAATTTACTGCTGCAACCATTTTTTAATTATCTTCTGCAAAATTTTACTTGCATGTGACATTAATGACATTATTTGATAATTTCCATGTTCTGTTGGATCACCTTTCTTTGGAATGGGCACAAATATGGATCTCTTCCAGTCAATTGGCCAGGTAGCAGTCTTCTGAATTTCCTGCCATAGACAAGTAAGTGCCTCCAGAGCTGCCTCCATTTATTGAAACATCTCAGCGAGTATTCTGTCAATTTCTGGACCCTTGTTTTTCACAAATTCCTTCAGTGCAGCTTTGGCACCTCCCTTCAATACCATTGGTTCTCGATCATGTACCACCTCCTGAAATGATCCACCAATTTTTTTTGGTACAATGACTATTCCTTCCATCTTCTTTTGATGCTTCTTGCATAGTTCAATATTTTGCCCATAGAATCCTTCCATGTTGCAACTCAAGGCTTAAATTTTTTCTTCTGTTCCTTCAGCTTGGGAAGTGCTGAGTGTAGTCTTACCTTTTGGTTCCGGGTCTTTGCACATTTCATTGTAATACTTTACTTTGTCTTCTTAAGCTGCCCTTTGAAATCTTCTGTTCAGCTCTTTTATTTCAACATTTCTTCCTTTCACTTTAGCTACTCTCTGTTCAAGAGCAAGTTTCAGAGTCTTTTTTGACATCTATTTTGGTCTTTTCTTCCTTTCCTGTCTTTTTTAATGACCTTTTGCTTTCTTCACGTATAATGTTCTTGATTCAACCCATAACTCATCTGATCTTTGGTCACTGGTATTTAATGAGTCAAATCCATTCTTCAGATGGTCCCTAAATTCAGATGGGATATACTCAAGGTCATATTTTGGCTCTAGTGGACTTGTTTTTAATTTTCTTCAGCTTCAACTTGAACTTGTATATGAGCAATTGATGGTCTGTTCCAGTCAGCTACTGGCCTTGTTTTGACTGATGATATTGAGCTACTCCATTTCCTATTTCCACAAATATAGTCGATTTAATTTCTGTGGATTCCATTTGGTGAGATCTATGTGTATAGTAACCTTTTATGTTGTTGGAAAAAGGTATTTACAATGAATAAGTCATTGGTCTTGCAAAATTCTATCATGTGACCCCCAGCATCATTTCTATCACTAACGCCATGTTTTCTAACTACCAGTGATCCTTCTTTGTTTCCAGCTTTCATATTTCCAATCACTAGTGATCATTAATACATCTTGATTGCATGTTTGGTCAATTTCAGACTGCAGGGGTTGGTAAAAATCTTCAATTTCTTCATCTTTGGCTTTCGTGATTGGTGCATAAATTTGAATAACAGTCACATTAACTGGTCCTCCTTATATGGATATTATCTTATCACTGACAGCATTGTACTTCAGGATGGGTCTTGAAATGTTCTTGTTGACAATGAGTACAATGCCGTTTCTCTCTACTTTGTCATTCCTAGTGTAGTAAACCATATGATTGTCTAATTCAACATGGCCAATACCAGTCCATTTCAGCTCACTAATGCCTATGATATGGATCTTTATATGTTCCATTTAATGCTTGACAACTTTCAGTTTTCCTAGATTCATACTGTGTGAGTTTCATGCAGCCACTGAAATGAATTATTGAACCCAGCAGAGAAGTACAGTGTCGTGGGCTGGAGATTGAGGTCAGAATTGGTAAAAAGGTTGGGGTATGGCGCATGTCTGACCTCCATATCATAGGAATCAGTGTTGGGGTGTTAATGCTAATCGTGATTCTCCCTCCCTCCTTGTGAAGTTGAAGAAAGTCTATACAGCCCCCACCCCCTTTTGGCAGCACATTAACTATTTACCCCACCCAGGGACTCTCCACCCCTCATACAGGTACAGAATTTCAGGTCTTCATCATCATCTGGAGGAATCTAGATTGCTCCCATGTTCTCCTCACTTGTGTTGTTGTTATTTTTGTTATGTGCTGTCAAGTCGGACCCGACTCATAGCGACCCCTCCTTGGGTTTCTGAGGCAGTATCACTATGGAAGTAGATTGCCCCATCTTCCTTCTGAGGAGTGGCTGATGGGTTTGAACCACCAGCCTTCTGGTTAGCAGTTAAGTGCCTTAGGCACCATGCTACCAGAGCTCCCACTAGTGCCCTTAAATTCAGGGTCCTCCCTGTCATCCACCTAGTGCCCTTAAATTCAGGGTCCTCCTTGTCATCCAGCTCCCACGCACAGCCTGAGTGATCTTTCTAAAACCAGATCTGGCCATGTGACCTTGCTTCTAAGACCTTCATTGTGCTCCTTATCACAAAATGAAGTTCTGATTTAGCACTCCTCTTGTCAGGTGAGAAAGACCAAACCTTCTGTTGAAGGGAACAGTGTGAGTACAGTGTGGTTTCTGGATGTTAGGAATGATATTTCTTCCATCTGAGTTGCCTGACAATGTAGCTTAGAAATCTGTGGTAAAGTTCATCTGTGCTCAAATGAAGAATCAAGTTCAAATTCCTTAGCTGAGCACCAACTAGATATCAGTGGCTGGATATCTGATATGGTACAGATGAAGTATTTGGACAACTGATGCATTTTCCCACTACTATCTCTAACTATGGGGTCCCTAGCAACAACCTCGGGGGAGCTTAGGTGGCTTAGTACCTAAGGCATTTGACTGTTAATGAAAAGGCTGGTGGTTCAAACCCACCAGCCACTCCTCGGAAGAAAGGTTAGGCAATCTATTTCCGTAGTGATACAGCCTCAGAAACCCAAGGAGGGGTTGCTATGAGTCGGACCAGACTCGATGGCAGTGAGGGGGAGCAGTGACCCCAGCTTAGAGTGAGAAGTTTGAAATCTGATGAGTAATATCAGCTTAATGCCTCTTTTCTCTTGGTCCAGTAGGGACCTCATACATTTTAGGATGAAAAACTCTCCATTGAAAACATTTTTGTGCTAATTACTGCTGTATGTCCTTCTTATGTCACAGAGACATTTACAACACACAATAGCAGAATCTTAATTTTGTTTTCACCAACTTGCCCTACACCCACACAGAGAGGGAGTGAGAGGGGGCCAGTGCTTCCCTGCACATCCTGTGCTGTTCAGAGGAGCAGCCTAGAGCTTGGCTTGGAGCACTGCCTTTGCCTTAAGCAGATGCTCAGCTGTCTCCCCAGCAACCTGAGGGGCTCACACGTCTCCTCTGTTCAACATCTTCCCGCCCTCTCCCAGTGGGGCACTCAGCGGTCACCACTGTCCTGCAGCCTCCTCTGGATACACACTCAGCCTGAGAGGTGGAAAGTAAACTATTTTCTGATGACAGATGGTCCTGGTTGGAAAATAAAAGCAAGAAAAGAATAATGACATTAGTTAATCCAACATTTTTTTCTTTTGGGGAAATATCATACACTAAACAGAGGCAAGATTATGCCATAAATATATATCTTTTTGCCATAAAATACATCTTCCCAGAATACTCCAACAGTGGCTCTCAGCGGGGAAGTGGCCCTGGTCTCGCTTGACTGAGCAAGACACTTACACAAGCCAAGGAAGAGAAACAGAACCCAGCAGAGGCCACTGGAGCCCCTGATGACTTCCCAAAGGGAGGTCCTATGAGGGACCCGGTGTCCCCCAGGCAGACAAGGGCCAGCAACTGCTTCTTTCAGCAGGAAGTGCCAGCTGAAAGGAGTGGGGCCTTTGATGGGCATGGGACTGTAGGTGGAACCCCCCATCTCCCCACACCTACCAAGGCTAAGGGCTGCCTTTATATATCTCAGGAGATGAGCAGCTGGGTTTTTATTTTTTAGGAACCATCTGCCTGAGCAGATGTTACAGATATGACACAAGTGAGGTGGGAGGATGGCCAGACAGCCTCCACTGCTGACAGCAGAAATAGACCTGATTCCAAACCCACATACCAGACACAGGGAGAGAGGTGAATAGCTGCAACACAGAAAGGATTTTCTTTTCTCCTTTTGGTGAAAAATATCCACAGCAAAACGCATATCCATGTTGTCTATGTAGGGGGAGGTGTGCCCATGACCATGTATAGGGTTGGAAGACAATGTTTCTGCAAGTGTATTTGTATGTTCTGTTAGAATTTCAAGGTATATAGTAGAGCTGACAAGGGACAAGGTTATAGTCACTTCTTGGCCACAGCCAGCTACCCAGAGGGAGGAGTAGTTGGACCTATGGTCTCAGGACCATGGTCACAGGGAACATCAAGCTCAATTGGCATAATATACTACACAAAACATTGTTCCATATCCTACTTTGGTGAGTAGCGAATGGGATCTTAAAAGCTTGCAAGCAACCATTTAGCTGCAATAATAGGTCTCTCCTTGTCCAGAGCAAAGAAGAATGAAGAAAACCAAAGACTCATGGAAACAATTAGCTCAAGGGACTGGTGCACCATGTGATCCTCAGCCTATATGACTATGAGACCAGAAAAACTAGACGGTGCCCGGTTACTGTCAACCACTCAGAGGGAAATCTCTGTAGAAGATCCTGAATAGAGAGGGAGGACAATGTGGAACAAAACTCTAAATCATTAGAAAAAAAAGGGACCAGGTTTGCTGGTCTGATAGAGCCTGGTGGAACCACTGAGACTATGGCCCCTACCTGCCCTTTAGGTCTGGAATTGAACCCACTCCTGTGGCTCCCAGCCAAGCAAAAGACAGGCATATGAGCTGAACATTTACATTAGGTAGATACACTCCTTGGAGAGATCAATCATGGGAGAATGGAAGGGCTGTATATGCATAGAGAGACAGCTTGGGAGGCAGGAGTGCATGGGAGGGAAGGACACAGGTAAGAGGTAACTATGAGGAGGAAGTGGGAGGGGAGATGTTGCATTGTGGGAAACTTCAGTCAATGTCATGAGACAAAGTGTATGTGAACTGCTGTATGGAAGATGAATTTCCTCTGTAAACTTTCACCCAAATCACAAAAAAAAAAACAACAAAAATAATAAAACCACACACCCATTCAATAATTTCTACATGTGCAATTCAGTGAGCTTGGTTACATTCTTCACACAATGAGAATGATGTGTCATCTTTCTCCCTATCTATACTCAAATTATTTCACCCCCATGAGCTTCGATTCCCTGCCCCCTAAACTTCTCATCTATGCTTTAGAGTCACTGTTGTCAATTCGATCTCATATAGATAATTAAGAGTGCAGTCATATAATAATAAAGAGCGCAGTGCTCAAAATAAACATATTTTACTAACTGAGCTGAACTGTTGTTTGGTTTAAAGATGACTTCAAGATTTGGTTTTGGTTTAAGGTTTAAAGATTATCTCAGAGGAACAGATTCACAGGTTCCTCCAGTCTCAATAGGTTTCCCCCTTTTGGTCAGGATCCATCTATTGAACACTTGATCAAAACATTCAGTAATGGTAGGTGGGCACTATCCACTTCTTCTGGTCTCATTGCAAAGGAGGCAATAGTTCATAGGGGCAATTAGACCTGGAGTCTAATTCCTGGGTTGTAGTCTTCTGCTGTTGCTCCAGGTGAATAGAGACCAATGGTTGTATCTTGGATGGCCACTCACAAGGTTTTAAGACACCAGGCACTATTATCAAACTAGGAGGTAGAACAGAAACCCTGAACGTCAATACACTGACTTGTCCCATAAAACTCTAAGCCATTGAACCAGGTAAACTAATTCCATGAGGTGTTTGGTTGTACCTAAG
This sequence comes from Orycteropus afer afer, assembly GCF_000298275.1. Classification (NCBI taxonomy): domain Eukaryota; kingdom Metazoa; phylum Chordata; class Mammalia; order Tubulidentata; family Orycteropodidae; genus Orycteropus; species Orycteropus afer. The sequence goes on along the minus strand of NW_006921626.1, from coordinate 15,111,523 downwards.
TAGTAACAGCTGCATTTTTTTCTTTCTTTTTTTTAGATTTGTTTTTGTTCCAAAATTATATATAACACAATATTTGCCATTTCTTCCTTTTTCACACTTTCACTAAGTGTACCACTTAGTGATATCAGTTACATTAGTCAATTTGTGTAAACATTGCCCTTAATCTCTGTTAATTTTTCTACCACTATAAACAAAAACTCACTGCTTCCCAGAGAATGATTCTCTCTCTCCCTCTCTACTTCCACACAGGAAGTTTTAAGGACATGATATCTGTATGAAACTATACACATGACATTATGCATTTGTCAAAACCCATAGGGCTGTACAACAGGGTGAACCTTAATATAAGCTTTGGACTTTGGTCAGTAATAATGTATCAGTATTGGTTCATCAGTTGTAACAAATGTACCACAGGAATGCAAATGATAATAAGAGGAGAAACTGTGTAGGGGGATGGGGAGGTATATGGGAATGCTGCATACTTTGTGGGCAATTTTTCTGCAAAACTGCTCTGAAAAAAGTGTACACAAATTAAGAGTGAAAAAAAAGTATGAATAAATAAATTTGCTATGGAAAGAAAAAACCTATTAGCTTGATGTTTTATGTCTACATTAAGAAAATTAATATCTAGTTGGGTAAGTTATTACGAGGATAAATGGGATAATATACAAAAACTGACCAGTACAGTGCAGCCTAGAACATTAGTAAGTAGTGGCTTATCAGCAATAAAATAATGATTGGTTTCTGCTCAGAAAGTCACTCCAGAGGTCAGGTAGCCTCTCTGACCACTTCATCTATAACAGGTTCCTGTCAGCATCTCTTCACCTGCTTTATTTTACTTCCTAGCACTGAGAGTGCTTTCTTTAAATTACATATTAACTCTCTCTTTGGGGGCTTTCTGTCCCTTCCACTGGAATGCAAGCACCACTAGGACAGGGACTTTGCTCAGGGCTGTATCCTCAGTGCCTAAACAGTGCCTGGCACCTAATGAACACTCATTAGGTATTTGATTGAATTGCTCAAACTCGGCTCAGTAACTAATCATAAATATAATACTTAACATTTATGTAGTGTTTTTCAGTTTTAGAAAAGTTTCAGAACTTTTACATCAAACCCTCCTCCACCTTTGGTGACACCCTGTCACCTGTCCTCTGGTTTCATTGGGTCTCCTATCTGCCTTGGCTCTTCCTTGTCTGTGTAAGTGTCTAATTCAGCCAAAGCAAGTCTTGATTGCTCTTCCTGGAGCCACTGTTGGTGTATTCTGGGAAGTTATGTTGTATGGACTGCCAACCATTCCCCTGAGCTCCCACCCACAGCAGGTGCATCTATCTAGATGTTCAGGGCATTTATCCATGAGAGCCTCCACTTTGCAGATCATGGCTACATGATTTTCAGGGCCCAGTGCAAAGTGAAAATGGGAGGCCTCTTGTACAAAACTTATTCAGGCTCTCAAGACATTAACAGCAAAGCATTAAACCAAGGAAGGGGCCCTTCTGAATATGGAGTCCCATTGTGTCTTTCCAGGTGTCTTGCCCAGGAAGCCAGCTCTGCTGTTCTGTACCCTAATTCTAGTCCCTTTATCACTTCTTTAAGCTTTGCCAAACTTTTAGATGATTCTTTTGCACTCTATATCTCTAGTGTTTCTTACATTCTCTCTTCATTTCCTCTTGGATGCTCCCTTTTCCTTCCTCTCCAGCTTCAGAGCTGATTCACTATAACCTCCTCTGACACCTCTACTTTCTCCTCAGGAAGTCTCACATCCTCAAATGCCTTCCAGGCTAGGCAGTTCCAGTGAGTGGGCAGAGGAGCCTGGGTGTGAGACAATTAAGAAGTGATGGAGACAATGGTCAATAGAGAGCTCATGCCCTGTCAAAAAGGAGCTCTAGTAGCATAGTGCCTAAGGCACTTGACTACTAACCAGAAGGCTGGCGGTTCAAACCAGCCACTCCTTGGAAGGAAGATGGGGCAATGGGGCAATCTACTTCCGTAGTGATACTGCCTCGGAAACCTAAGGAGGGGTCGCTATGAGTCGGGTCCAACTCGACGGCACATAACAACAACAACAGCCCTGTCTAAAAGCAGCAGCACTTACTGTAACCTGTTATTGCCAGAATCTTTTGATTTTTAAGAGCAGCCAAATATTTGGATTTTACTGTGAAATTTCTTATTTTAAAAGCACGTGTGGGCTTCTCCTCCCCCAAACCACTAGCTGACAATCCCTGAACTCACATTTCCATGACCTCTGGCCTGTCACCTGACCTCCCTATACCTCAGTTTCCTTTTCTATCAAAGGAGGGGCTGAGATTACATGATGTCTGAGATCCCTTCTAGGGCTAGAGCCCTGCATCTCAGCACAGCTGAAACCTGAGCCTTTCAGGGCAGGCCTAGGCAGGGAGGCTGGGGATGGGGGTGGGGGTGGGGGGGAGTGGGGAGGGGGATTTCAGAGTCCACTGTGGACAGAGAAGGGAGCTGAATCTCTTACCTTGGTGCCCAGCTGCTTGGTGAACAAATTGATTTGAAATTCAAATGAAGTAGCAAGTCATCAGGACTCCCTGTGTGGTACAAACTGTTGACATGCTTAGAGCCTGGGAAGAAATACCTGGTGATCTAATTCTGAAAAATCAGCCATTGAAAGCCCTATGGAGCACAGTTCTACTCTGACACAAATGAGCTGACATGGACTTGACAGTGACTGGTTAGTGAGTCATGAGACCCAGCCCTGAATTTAAAGAAAATGCAAAGGCTGCTTCAGAGCTTCTCAGATAACAGTTATCGAACAGCTTTTGTTTGTTGTTGTTCTTGTTGTAATATTCAAACAGCTTCCCTCCTGGGTGAGATCAGTAGGATTCTACGCAGTACTTGCCTCCAGTGGGTGCCCCAAAAGCTGTGTCCCATGGGTCCTGTCCATCAGCCCAGCATTCAGCATGTTGAAGGCAGAAATCAGCAGAGGTGCATTGACATTCACTGTGCATAGGAAGGATTCCCGAGATGCGAAGATGGTGTATTAGAAACTTCTTATATAGGTAAGCACTGCTCTCCCTCACACCCTGTAGCAAGAGCAGATGCACTGTTTCATGGGGCCCTCACCAGGCCTGCAGGTCAAAGCCACACTGCAGCACCTTTTTCTCAAGCTTCCCTAGACCCCACCTCACCTGTAATCACTTGTTCTTCCCACTAGATCTGGAGGATCTAGTGTTCAGTGGCGTCTTGGAGGGGTGGGTAAACAGGGCCTCCCACTCTTGCCGACACACTGCAGGAGGTTGCTCTGCCTTGGCCAGGCCTGGGGAATGTACAGTTGGTGCTTGGACGTCACCATACTTCACTTTCACCCAGACAGAGGGCAGGAACCCAAGCCCTCTCCTCTCCCTCAGGCTCTGTGTGGCTTTCTCTACCTTATTTTGCCCTGCTAGATTGCCATTAGGAGCTCTGGTAGCGTAGTGCCTAAGGCACTTGACTGCTCACCAGAAGGCTGGTGGTTCAAACCCACCAGCCACTCCTCGGAAGGAAGGTTGGGCAATCCTACTTGATACTGCCTCGGAAACCCAAGGAGGGGTCGCTATGAGTCGGGGCCGACTCGACGGCAAAACAACAACAACAACAGGTTGCCATTAAGTCTAACTTTAACCAAGGTTTTGTTCAGTAGTATTCCACACTTTCTAGAAAATCCCTTACTAGAAAACCAAGTGATGAGGACGGTTTAGAACATGGACTACAACTCAGTGGTCTCCACTGAGCTGCCCCCACAAGCCACATCCCTGGTATGGGTAGGGCTGTTAGGAGGCTGCTGAGGCAACCTGTGACCATCCTCATTATGGTGGGAAGCCAATAGGTACGGATAATTAACAAAACAATAGAAAAAAAAACTTGGTAATAAAAAATACTCAGAGATAGCACAATGCTTCAGCTAATAGAAATTCTTTTGGATTATTTCAAGTACATCAGTGTTTTCAACAACCCTTATGGATGGAAACCATCTAGAAATGTTTTCTTCACTTTCCTGACTTCTTAGACAAGTATATTGAAATTAATTTTACATACTTTTCATGACTCAATTATCATTTTGGATGTCAGTTAATGTTTTGTGATATAAGAATGGATTGCTGCTGGGAACCACTATGTTATTTAAAGCTGTATGCAGCTGCTCTAATCGGCCCTACTGTGTTTTTTGAAGCCTTGTATCTGCTTTTCTTACTTCTCTGACAGTAAAGGAGATATATTTATGCAGGTACATTACTCTCAGTAGTGAGTTTCTGTATATGGTGATGGTTGCACAACCTGATTAATGTAATTGATATCACTAAATGGTACAACTGAAAAGGGTTGTGTTAGATACATATTTTACAACAAATTAAAAAATAAAAAAGCCTTTTCCTCTCTTCTAATGTTCAGTCTATAATCACCATAAAACAAGATACCAAGTCAGATAGAACTGTTTGTAAACTAAGTGTCAATATAACTTGTGTGGATACTGATTATCAGTAACAGCAAACACTAATCTACAGGGCAGATATATTGATAAACAGGTATGGATAGGTGAATGGGAATATACCCACAACCATATGTAGGTTTGGTAGATGATATTCCTACATATGTATTTGTATGTGCTATAAAAATGTCCATACTCCCTGCTGTCGAGTTGGATCCAACTCATGGCAACCCCTCCTTGGGTTTCTGAGGCAGCATCACTACAGAAGTAGATTGCCCAGCCTTCCTTCTGGGGAGTGGCTGGTGGATTTGAACCGCCAGGCTTCTGGTTAGCAGTCAAATGCCTTACGCACTATGCCACCAGAGCTCCTATAAAAATGTCCACATCAAGTTTAAACATTACAAGAGGCAAAGTTAGGATAACTTCTTAGCCGCAAATAAGCACGTTGAGGGAATGGGTCCCTGGGTCTGTGGACTGGGGACCATGATCATGAGGGACATCATCAAGCTTAAATGGCATAACATCATATACAAAAATATTGTTCTACATCTTTGGTAAGTAGTGACTGGGGTCTTAAAAGCTTGTGAGTGGACATTTAAGATGCAACTGTCCAGTCTTTCCTCATCCAGAGCAAAAATGACTGAAGAAAATCAAAGACTTATGGGAACAGTTAGTCCAGAGGACTAATGGACCATGAGAACCTCAGCCCTGAGACCAGAAGAACTAGATAGTGCCCAACTACCAATGCCAACCACTTGGAAAGGGATGAAAATTGGAGACCTTTTATACAGTGGGAGAAAAATGGGGACCAAAACTCAAAATCATAAAAAACAACTACTGGTCTGATAGAGACTGGTGAAACCTCTGAAATTATCGTCCTGAGTCACCATTTGGGCCTGGAATTGAACTTACTCCTGTGGTTAAACAATAGACGAGCCTATGAGCTGAATACCTATACTAGGAAGATACAATCCTTAGAACAATCAACCATGGTAGATTAGAAGGGCAGCATTTGCACAGGGAGAAAGGTAGGGAGGCAGGAATGCACAGGCAAAAGAAGGACACAGGGAAGGGGTAACCACAGGGAGGAAGTGGGAGGTGAGCTATTATACTGTGGGGAATGTAACCAGTGTCCCCAAAACAAAATGTATATAAACTGTTGAATGTAAAATGAATCTGCTTTATAAAATTTTACCCAAATTACAATAAAAAGTTAAAAAGAATAAAAATACTTGAGTGGGAATATGAGAGGCTCTCTTATGAGAGAGTGCAGGGTATTTATGGTAGAAATTCTACGGCATCGTCCATTTCTCACTTCTCAGTCATTCAACAAATACTTACTGAGTACCAACCATTTGCTAAGTCTTTTTGCAGGTACTGTGGATACAGCAGTGAACAAGATAGAAAGATTTTGCTCTCCTGCATTGAGCTTGCATGATAGTAGCTGGCTGTCTTCTAAAAGGTGAAATTGCTGAGTGGTTAAGTTTCAGGTAGACAAAAAGTGGCTGTTTGTCTTTTGTCTCTGGTTCAGAGACACCTATTTAGTCCAGAAATGTGTTAGGACACACACATTACTCCTCACACGCTGTGCTCCCAAATCCCCTCTAAGTCCATTCCAATTTCCTCCTGCCTCAGATGCCCAGGACCCAGCTGGGAGCAGAGCAGAGCAGAGCAATTATTTGCAGAAAATAGAATCCGGATTTTAATAGCTGTCTGTGGACAAGTAAACCCAAATCAAACCAAACCCACTGCCATAGAGTTGATTCTGACTTATAGCAACCCCTGTTGGGTTTCTGAGGCTGTAAATCTTTATGGAAGTAGATTGCCCCATCTTCTTTCTGCAGAGCAGTGGTGGGTTTGTACCAATGATCTTATGGTTAGCAGCCAAATGCCTAATCCACCATGCCACCAGAGTGCCTTCTGTGGATAAGTACTAGGCAGATAATTCTGGAGAAAATTTCATATTGCTCAGAACTTCTTTCTTTCTTTCATTTTATAAAATTTATTGAGCACCTATTATATGCCGGGCACTTGACTAAGTACTGGGAATATGAAGATACAGACTTACCTCTTAGCCCTGACCATGCAGTGATAAGTAAATTGCTTATCATAATAATTTAAAAAATAAATAAAAACCCAGTTGCTGTAGAGTTGCTGATGAGTTCTGACTCATGGTGACCCCATGTATGTCCGAGCTGCACTGTGCTCCAGAGAGTTTCCGATGGCTGATTTTTCAGAAGTAGATCTCCAGCAATTTCTTCCAAGTGGCCTCTGGCTGGACTTGAACCTACAACTTTCCAGTTAGCAGCTGAAGGCATTAAGTGGTTGCACCACTCAGATATTCTGATTATCATAATTGTTGTTGTTGTTAGGTGCCATCGAGTCATCTCTGACTCATAGCGACATTATGTGCAGCAGAACACCACACTGCCCGGTCCTGTGCCAGCCTCATAATCCTTGCTGTACCTGAGCCCATTGTTGCAGCCACTGTGTCAATCCACCGTGTTGAGGGCCTTCACCTTTTTTGTTGAACCTCCATTTTACCAAACATGATATCCTTCTCCAGGGAATGGTCCCTTCTGACAACATGACCAAATTAGGTGAGACAAGGTCTGGCCATTCTTGCTTCCAAGGAGCATTCCAGCTGCCCTTCTTTCAGGACAGATTTGTTCCTCTTTTTGGCAGTTCATGGTACTTTCAGTATTCTTTGCCAACACAACAACTCAAAAGCATCAAGTCTTCTTTGATCTTCCTTATTCATTGTCCAAGTATCATAACCCCTCCTTGGGTTTCCAAGGCAATATCACTATGGAAGTAGATCGCCCAATCTTTCTTCCAAAGAGAGGCTAGATTATCATAATACAACATGATAAATAGAATAAAGAGATGCATTGCTCAGGGAGAGCTGGGAAGACAAAGGAGAGGTATTTAATTCAGAATGGGAGAAACGGAAAGGAGAAAGAGAGATAGGGAAGGCTTCCTGGAGGAGGAGGCAGTGGAACTCCATTTTGAAAGATGAGTATGAGGGATCTGCCTCTTGCCTTTGACGTTTAACCACTGAGTGAGGATCTCAGGGGAGAATGTTTAGGCGAGGTGGGCAAGAAGTAATGAGCAGTGGATGTGGAAGACAGAAAGTTGATAGAACCCTTTAAAGACCCACTGTGTTCATCTTCCTCACTGGCTACATACAAGGTCTATTTTATTATTATTTAAAAAAAAAAAAAAAAAAAACCTTTCCTTTCACCCAGGTTAATATGTGTCTACCCTCTTTGTTGTTGTTATGTGCCATCGAGTCGACCCTGACTCATAGCGACCCCTCCTTGGGTTTCTGAGGCAGTATCACCAGAGAAGTAGATTGCCCCATCTTCCTTCCGAGGAGTGGCTGGTGGTTTTGAACTACCAGCCTCCTGGTTAGCAGTCAAGTGCCTTAGCCACTATGCTACCAGTGCTCCCATCTACCCTCTAGTTAGTGGTTTATCTTCCCTTTCCCATCCACCCCTGATAACCATCAAAGAATATTTCTTTTTTTTTCTGAAACTTTTTCTTGACTTTTTACAATAGTGACCTCATACAATATCTGTCTTTTTGTGATGGACTAATTTCACTCAGCATAATGGTTGCTAAATTCATCCATGTTATGAGATATTTCACAGATTCATCATTGCTCTTTAACATTGCTTAGTATTCCATTGTGTGTAGGTACCATAGTTTGTTGATCCATTCTTCTGTTGATAGGCATTTAAGTTGTTTCCATCTGTTTGCTATTGTGAATAGTGCTGTGATGAACATGGATGTGTATATATCTGTTTGTGTCATGGCTCTTATGTCACCAGGATATATATCTAGTAGTGGAATTGCTAGATCATATGGTATTTCTATTTCCAGCTTTTTAAGAAAGTGCCATACCATTTTCCACAGTGGTTGCACCATTGTAGATACCAGCAGTGTATGACTGTCCACACCCTTGCTAGCATTTGCTGATTTCTGATTTTTTTGAACTTTGCTATTAATGCTGGGTTGAGATATCTCATTGTTGTTTTGATTTGCATCTCTCTAATGACTAATGATTATGAGCGTTTCTTCCTGTGTTTGTTAGCTGCTTGAATATCTTCTTTGGTAAAGTGTGTGCATGTCCTCTGTCCATTTTTAATTTATTTGTCTTTTCGTTGTTGAGTTATTGAAATTTTCTATAAATTATAGAGATTGGCCCCTTGCCCAATATATCATTGCCAATTTTTTTTTTCCCCAGTTTGTGGGTTCTCTTTTTAGTTGTTTGGTGAAATATTTTGATGCACCCATGGACCTAAGTGTCTAATTTTTAGCAGTCCCAATCATCTAATTTGTCTTCTGGTTACATTTTTTAGTTATATTCAATAGTGTATTTATGCCCATAAGTTTGTCCCTATTTTTTTCTTTGAGAGTCTTTATGGTTTTAAGTTTTATGTTCAGTTATCTAATCCAATTTGAGTTCATTTTCATATATGGTGTGAGATATGGGTCCTATTTTTTTTTTTGCATATTAATGATACTATCTCTTCTCCATTTAATGAGTTTTGGCCCTTTGTCAAATAATAGCTGTCCATAGGTGAATAGATTTACTTCTGGGTTCCCAATTCTGTTCCATCTATGTACTGTCATTGTACCAGTACCAGGCTAGTTTAACTATTGTGGCTGTATAGTAGATTTTGAGATCAGGGAGTGTGAGACCTCCTGTTTTGTTCTTCTTTAGTAGTGCTTTACTTATCCAGAGTCTCTTTCCTTTCCATATAAAATTGGTAATTATTTTTTCATCTCTTTAAGGAAAGATGATGGAATCTGGATTGGGATTGCACTGCCTCTGTAGATCACTTTGGATAGTATCGACATTTTCATGATGTTAAGTCTTCCTATCCATGAGCATGGTATAGTTGCCCTAAATGGAAGGTCTCTTTTGGTTTCTTGTAATAGTGTTTTGTCATTTTCTTTGTGTAAGTCTTTTGTGTCTTTAGTTAGATTTATTCCTATGCACTTCATCTTTTGGATGGTAATTGTAAATAGTATTACTTTTCTGATTTCCTTTTCAGAGTTCCCTTTGTTACTATAAAGGAATCTGACTTTTTTTTTTTTTTTT
>NW_006921626.1:15086412-15101717 GCF_000298275.1 Orycteropus afer afer | reverse complement strand
AAAAAAAAAAAAAAAACCGCACTGCCGTGGAGTCGGATCCAACTCATAGCGACCTCTCCTTGGGTTTCTGAGGCAGTATCACTACAGAAGTAGATTGACCAACCTTCCTTCCGAGGAGTGGCTGGTGACCTTCTGGTTAGCAGTCAAATGCCTTAGACACTACACCACCAGAAGATATATCATCTATCAATATAGTTTTTTACTTATTCTTTGCCAATTTGGATGTTTTATTTCCCTTTCTTGTCTTACTGTGCTGGCTAGGGCTTCCAATACAATGTTGAATAGAAATGGTGATAGAGGGCATCCTTGTCTGGTTCTCGTTCATAAGGGCAAAGGTTTCAGTTTCCCTCCATTGAGAATAATGTTGGCTTTTAGTTTTGTCTTTATGCCCTTAATTATGTTGAGGATTTTCCCTTCTATTACTGTTGTGCTCAACATTTTTATCAGGAATGGGTATTAGATTTTGTCAAATGCCTTTTCTACATTGATTGATATGATCATGTGGTTCTTTTCCTTTATTTATGTGATGAATTGTGTTAATTGTTTTTCTAACATTGACCCATCCTTGCGTACTGGATATGAATCGCACTTGACTAAAATGTATTATTTTTTTTGATATGCTGTTTGAGTCTGTTGGCTATGATTTTGTTGAGAGTTTTGCATCTATGTTCATGAGGGATATTGGTCTATAATTTTCTGTTTTAGTGATGTTTTTGCCTGGCTTTGGTATCAAGGTTATGAATTGAATGAATTTGGGAGTGCTCCCTCCATTTCTATATTCTGGAGTAATTTGAGTAGAATTGGTATTAGCTTTTCTCTGAATGTTTGATAGACTTTGCCAGTGAAGTCATCTAGGCTTTTGTTGTTGTTGTTGGTAATTTTTTTAATAACCTGTTAAATTTCCTCTTTTGTTTGGGTCTGTTCAAATTTTCTACCTCAGTCTGTGTTAATTTAGGTAGGCAGGGTGTTTCTAGGAACCTGTCCATGTCTTCTAAATTTTCAAACGTTTTAGAGTTACAGTTCTTCATAGTATCCTGATATTATCCTTTTTATTTAGATTGGTTCTGTTGTGATATCACCCATTTCAATTTTTATTTGCTTTATTTGGATCTTCTTCTTTTCCTTTGTTAAATTTGCCAGTGGTTTGTCAATTTTATTAATATTTTCAAAGATCCAACGTCCAGTTGTTGATTCTATTGTTTTTTGTTTGTTTGTTTGTTTCATTTATTTCTGCTCAAATCTTTATTATTTCTTTTCTTCTGGTGACTATAGGTTTTTGTTTGTTTGTTTGTTTTGTTTGCTGCTCTTTTTCTAATTATTGGAGATGTTGGGCTAAGGTGTTGAATTTGGCTGTTTCTTCTATTTTAATGTTGTGCCTTTATTGCTATAAGTTTCCCTCTGATCATGGCTTTTGCTGTGTCCCAAAGATTTGGGTATGTTGTGTTTTCATGCTCCTTTGATTAAAAGAACTTTTTTTAAAAAATTTCATTTACCCATTAGGTCTAATTCAGTTTCCATGTGTTTGATTTTTTTTCCTTAATCTTCCTATTGTTGAGTTCTAATTTTATAATGTTGTGATCTGAGAAGATGCTTTATAGTATTTTGATGTTTTAAAATTTATTAAGGCTTGATTTGTGGCCTAACTTGAGAATGTTCCATGTGTGCTGGAAAAGAATGTATATTGTACTGTTGTTGGGTGAAGATGTCTATAGATCTGTAGATGCTATAAGGTTGAGTTGCTTGATTATATTGTTTAGTTCTTCTGTGTCTTTGTTGAGTTTTATTCTAGTTGTTCTATCATTCATTGAAAGCGATGTATTAAAGTCTCCTACTATTATTGCGTACTTGCCTAGTTCTCTTTTCAATTCTGTTAAAATTTGATGCATGCATTTTGGGGTTATTTCATTGGGTATGTACATATTTATTATGGTTATGTCCTCTTGTTCAATTGATCCTTCAATCATTATATAATATCCTTCCTTTTCCCTTCTGAAGTTTTTTATCTTAAAATCTATTTTATCAGAAATTAATATTGACAAGGGTTATTATCATGATCATTCTCAGCCAAGTCCTTTGCAGGGCTGTAACCTTCAAGAGGGGCTGGCTATAGGACCAGCAGATATTGGGTTTGACTATTTGTGACCTCATTATACCTACAAGCTAATCAGGTGGCACATCTGTTCACTGAGCACTTATTGTATACCTACTATGTGTCAAGTCCTTTGCCAGGCAGTGAGATACAGAGATGCACAACTTCTCACCCCTGAGATGCTGACAGCTTATTTATATGGAATTGTAAGATTTCAAGAAAAACAAAGTCCCCTAAAACATACCCCACTCAATTGAACCCATTTGAGGTTTCTCACCAAAAATCCTGCTGCTCCTGAGGTCCCCAAGGCCACTCCTGCTCCTTCTCTTTCCTGCCTCTAGGGGGCTTGGGGTCTAGCCTTGCCTTGGGTCCCTTAAAAAGGGGGCAGAAGGCAAGGTTAGGCCCCAAGCCCCCCAGAACCAGGAAAGGGAGGGAGCAGGAGCAGCCTCCGGAACCTCAGGAGTGGCAGGATATCCAGGTATAAAAGGGATGGGAGGCAAGGGTAGGCCCCAAGTCCCCTAGAGCCAGGGAAAGGAGGGAGCAGCCAGGGATCATAGAGTGGCAGGTTCCAGGTAGGAATTAGGTAAGGGGAGGGCACAGAGGTTTCCAACAGCTAAGGAGGACAAATTTGTCTGTCAGTTTGTCATTCTGTGAGGCTTGTACATTGCTGTGAGACTTGAGGCTGTGCCATTGGTGTTTCAGATGCCAACAGAGTTGCACATGGTACACAGGTTTCAGTGCAGCTTACATACTAAGACAGACTAGGAGGAAGGAGGAGCCCATTCACTTCTCAAAAATTGGCTGGGGAAAACCTTATGAATAGCAGAGAAACACTGTCTGAAACATTACTGGGCAACTTTATGAATAGTTTGGAAACATTGTCCAACACAGTGCAGGAAGACGAGCCCCTTGGGTTGGAAGGTACTTGATATAGGACTGGGAAAGAGCTGCCTCATCAGAGCAGAACCAACCTTAATGATATGGATAAAGTAAGTCTTTCCGGACCTCCATGTGCTGACATGGCATGACTCAAATTGAGGAAAAACAGCTGCAAACATCCATTAATAATCAGAACATGAAATGTACGAAGTATGAATCTAGGAGAACTGGAAGTTGTAAAAAATGAAATGGATTGCATAAAGATTGATATCCTAGGCATTAGTGAGCTGATATAGACTGGTTTTGGCCATTTTGAATCTGACAACCATATGATCTACTATGTCAGGAATGACAAATGGAAGAGGAATGGAGTGGCATTCATCATCACAAAGGATGTTGCAAGATCTGTTCTGAAGTACAATGCTGTCACGATAGGATAATATCCATATGTCTACAAGGAAGACCTGTTAATACGACTATTATTCACATTTATGCACCAACCACCAAAGCCAAAGATGAGGAAATTTAAGATTTTTATCAACTTTTGCAGTCTGAAATTGACGGAACATGCAATCAAGGTGTGTTGCTTATCACTGGTGACTGGAATGCAAAAGTTGGAAACAGAAGAATCACTGGTAGTTGGAAAATTTGGCCTTGGTGACAGAAATAACGCTGGAGATCGCATGATAGAATTTTGCAAGACTAATGACTTATTCATTGTAGATACCTTTTTTCTACAACACAAACAGCAGCTATACATGTGGACTTCACCAGATGGAGTACAGAGGAATGAGATTGACTACATCTGTGGCAAGAGGAGATGGAAAAGCTCAATATTTTCATCCAAAACCAGGCCAGGAGCTGATTGTGGAACAAAACATCAATTGTCCATATACAAGTTCCCTTGAAGTTGAAGACAATTAAAACAAGTCCATGAGAGCCAAAATATGACCTTGAATATATCCCTCCTGAATTTAGAGACCATCTAAAGAATAGATTTGATGCATTGAACATCAATGACCAAAAACCAGAAGAATTGTGGGATGACATCAAGAGCATCATCCATGAAGAAAATAAAAGGTCATTAAAAATATGAAAAAGAAAGAAAAGACCAAAATGGATGTCAGAGGAGACTCTGAAAGTTGCCCTTGAGTGAAGAGTAGCTAAAGCAAATGGAAGAAATGACAAGATAAAAAGAGCTGAACAGAAGATTTCAAAGAACAGTTCAAGAAAACAAAGCTAATTACTATAATGAAATGTGCAAAGACCTGGAGTTAGAAAACCAAAGGGAAGAACACATTTGGCATTTCTCAAGCTGAAAGAATTGAGGAAAAAATTTAAGCCTTGAGTTGCAATATTGAAATATTCTATGGGCCAAATATTAAATGATGCAGGAAGCATCAAAAGAAGACAGAAGGAATATGCAGAGTCACTGTACCAAAAAGAACTGGTCGATCTTCATTCATTTTAGGAGGTGGCATATGTTCAAGAACCAATGGTACTGAAGGAAGAAGTCAAAGCTGCACTGAAAGAATTGGTGAAGAACAAGGCTCCAGTAATTGACAGAATACCCACTGAGATGTTTCAACAAATGGATGCCCCGCTGGAGGCACTCACTCAGTTATGCCAAGAGATTTGGCCAACTGACTGGAAGAGATCTATATTTGTGCCCATTCCAAAGAAAGGTGATCCCACAGAATGTGGAAATTATCAAACAATATCATTAATATCACATGCAAGTAAAATCTTACTGAAGATAATTCAAAAACAGTTGCAGCAGTATATTGACAGAGAACTTTCAGAAATACAAACTAGTTTCAGAAGAGGACGTGTAATGAGGGATATCATTGCTGATGTCAGATGGATCTTGGCTCAAAGCGAAGAATACCAGAAAGAGTTTTACTGACTATGCAAAAGCATTTGATTGTGTGGATCATAACAAATTGTGGATAACATAAAGAATGGGAATTCCAGAACACTTAATTGTACTCATGAGGAACCTGTTCACAGACCAGGAGGCTGTCGTTCAAACTGAAAAAGGGAACACTGCATGGTTTAAAATCAAGAAGGGAGTGCTCCGAGGTTGTATCCTTTCACCATATTTATTTAATCTGTATGCTAAGCAAATAATCTGAGAGGTTGGACTATATGAAGAAGAACGTAGCATCAGGATTGGAGGAAGAATCTTTAACAACCTGCAATATGCTGACAACACAACTTTGCTTGCTGAAAGTGGGGATAACTTAAGTACTTACTGATGAAGATTGAAGAATATAGTCTGCAGTATGAATTACATCTCAATATAAAGAAAACAAAAATCCTCACAACTGGACCTATAAGCAGCATTATGATAAATGGAGAAAAGATTGAAATTGTCAAAGATTTCACATTGCTTGGTTCTACAATCAACCCAATGGAAGCAGCAGTCAGGGCGTCAGATGATGTATACCACGGGGAAAATTGGCTGCAAAGGACCTCTTTCAAGTGCTGAAGAGCAAAGATGTCTCCTTGAGGACTAATGTGCGCCTGACACAAGCCATGGTATTTTCAATCACCTTGTATGCATGTAAGAGCTGGAAAATGAATAAGGAGGACTGAAGAAGAGTTGATGCTTTTGAGCTGTGGTGTTGGGGAAGAATGCTGAAAGTACTGTGGACTGCTAAAAAGAACTAACAGGTCTGTCCTGGAGGAAGTGCAGCCAAATGCTCCTTGGAAGTGAGAATGGCCAGACTTCATCTCAAATACTGGTCATGTTGTCAGAAGGGATCATTACCTGGAGAAGGATGTCATGCTTGGTAAGGTGGAGGGGTGATGAAAGAGGGGAAGGCTCTCAACGAGATGGATTGACATGGTGGCAGCAGTGATGGGCTCAATTGTAGCAAGAATCATGGAGCTGGCTCAGGACCGGGCGATGTTTTGTTCTGCTGTGCATAGGGTCACTATGAATCGGAGGCGACTGGCCGGCACCTAACAACAACAGCACCACACACACACACACACACACACAAGGACTATTGACTAATTTTCTTTTGCAAAGACTTCTCAAGAACTGAAGTGTCTCTGCTTACTTGCTGAAGTATCCAGTGTCTTAGCAACTGTTTTCTTCCTGTGTTGCTTTTGTTAAGAAAAATGAAGAGTGCTCTTTTCCTTTCTCCTAATGACACAGCAGAGAAAAATTTCAACTTGGCATCCTCCCCTGTCCTCTCTCCACCCCTCCTCAAACCAATTTGGCATTTTTCCACCTTCAGATTCAAAGTGAGTTGGAGTGATGTGAGGACCAGGTTGCTGCTGGAACTCACCTCTACCCCACAATGCTGTAGAACTCTTGGTGTCACTTTTTTCAGCAGTAATACCTAGGCATGGTGGAAAGGGAGTACAGGCTTTGGAATCAGGCAGATCTGAGTTCAAATTCCAGCTGCACTACTGATCAGCCATGTGACCTCTCTGAAACTGCTTCCTCCTCTGTAATGTGGGCTGAGAAGAACCACTAAGCCTATTTGTTGTAGGATCAAATGGACTAACTTGGCAAGCTGCCTAGCACAGTCTTGATTCCCCTGGCACTCAACTAATGCTTCTTTCCTTCACATCTATCTTCCCTAATGAGTCCAGGGTCACAGGACAATCCCAATGACTTTATCCTGTATGTTCTGGGGATTTTCAGAAGAGCCCTGATTTCATTTCCAGTATTCTGTCCAGATGTATTCCAGATGTCCTCATACAACATCAAAATGGTTGAGAAATCCAACATTTCAGTATCCAACAGTTCAGGCTAGCTCTCATACTAGAAACTAGCACAAGTGTCCTGCATAGGACCTAAAGCCTAGGTCCCATGTTTTGCTTCTAAAATATTGTTATTATAGCTGTGAGTCTTCTAGGGGGCACAGAACTGGAGAATGTGGCTGGGTCCGTATAACCTGCTTCATTGGTGACAGACAGCTCTTTGCTAGGGATTATTAGTGATAGAAAGTTATTCTAAAGATACACTGGAAGAAGAGACACACAAGAAATAATGTTAACATTATGTGGAGAGCTGGGATGTTGTTTGGATTTCACTGCAGCCACTATGCCTTCAAAGGAAGGCACATGCTTTTCCCACCTGAGTGGCTCCGTCCAACATGTGGCTCTTTTTACCCAGAGCTCATGGCAAGACTTGCTTACTTTGGACACATTATCAGGAAAGGGTAATTGCTAGAAAAGGACATCTTGTTTGGTAAAGTACAAGGCCAGGAAAAATGAGGGAAACCTTCAATGAGATGAATTGACGCTACAGTCTCAACAATGGGCTCAAATGTACCAAAGATAATGAAGATGGTGTAGGACTGTGCAGCATTTTGTTCTGTTGTTCATAAGGCCACCATGAGTCAGAGCCAACTCAGCTACAAGGAATAACAATCGTAGTGTTTGCAGCTGCTCCTCTTGCTGCTGCTTCTGTCGTCCCTTCATGTACCTTCTCTCTGCCTCTTGGCTTCAACTTTTTCATGAGTTTCCTCATTGTTCTTTTCCCTGCTATCCCTCAGCCCTAGATCCACTATCTATTATGTCCTCCCTGGGTGTCTCCTTCAAATACACCGGAGAAGCAGTCTGACTGGGAGGCTCAGACAATCTCCAGGGCATCAGACTCTGTCCTTCTACCAAGCCTCCCTGGGGACCTCTGCTGGCTTCTATAGAGCTGCCTTGGATAGACATGGGTCCCAGGCACAATTAGTGGTGGGTCACAGGTACAGAACATAGTCATCCAGGCTCAAGACACTGGTAGTGGCTACTTAGTGCCTTAGTGAGAGCCATGGCAGGGCATCCTCTCAGCAGTTGTTGTTAGCTGCTGTCAAGTTGGCCCACGACTCACAATGACCCCATACACAAGGGCAAGAAACACTGTCTGGTCCTACACACCATCCTATGATCAGTTCACATCAGATGACTTTCAGAAGTAGATCACTGGGCCTTTCTTCCTAGTCTGTCTTAGTCTGGAAGCTCCACTGAAACCTATTCAGTATCCTAGCAGCAGGCAAGACAGTGACAGACAGGTGGTGGCTGTGCATGAGGGGCATTGGCCGGGAATCGATCCTGGGTCTCCAGAATGGAAAGTGAGAATTCTACCACTGAAGCAATGGGTACCTAGGAAGACTGAGTATTAGTGAGTGTCAGAGCAAGGATCAAACTTGGTTTGGGCTCTCCAAACCCCATCCTACTCCTCTGCCTCGTTTCTATTCCCCCAAGTTGGGGTGCCCAAGGGAAGGGAAGCTTTTCTTTACTTCTATAGGCTTTCAGCCCCTGTATTGATATTACCTGAGTGCCCCCACCAAAAGACTGACCTATCAATCCCCAAATATCCCTACCCCAGCAATCAGTCAGGACTTGCAATTCCTCCTGCTAGAATTCCCAAGAGCTAAGGGCACAAAAGTCCAGCACGAAAGGTAGACACATTTGGATGCAAATCAGAGAGGGCAGCCTGGGGTGCCAGTGGAGAATGAGGGACACTCCTGACCTTTATGTTAGTCTTCCACCTGTTGTTGTTGTTAGGTGCTATCAAGTTGGTTTTGACTCATAGCAACTCATGCACAGCAGAACGCAACTCATGCACAGCAGAACGCAACACTGCCAGGCCTGCGCCATCCTCAGCAGCACTGCCTTTTTTGAGCCCATCATCACAGCCCCTGATCCATCTTGTTGAGGGTTTTTCTCTTTTTCACTGACTCTCTACTTTACCGAGCATGATGTCCTTCTCCAGGAAGTCAACCTTCCTGCAAGGACCCCCTAATCATGTTTCTGGGCCTCAAACTGGAACACATAGTATAATATATACTGTTTAGACAGTGAGACAAAAATTCAAAATCAGTACTGCCCTGGAAAATCCAGGACCAACTGTGGTATTCAGGTTGGGGTGTGTGGTTGTATACAATTTCAAGAACTGTAGTCAACCACAGTTGGGTAAGGGCCCCGGAAGGAGTCTGCTCATGCAGAAAGATAAGGACTACACTTGTGAGAAACAGTCTCCCACAGCTCCTGGTCCAACTGCTGTTCAGTTCCTATGGTGTCAGCTTCAGTCACTAAGATCAAGGGGGGAACCATCTCTGTCACCTCCTCCTCTTCATCACTTGTCTTCATCCTATGCGCCCCTACCCAGATTCCCAGTTATCAAAGGTTTAATCAAGTCCTGATTTGTCCTTTTCCTTCCAGTTCTTCCTCCCACTTTGCAGATGAAGAATTGGAGGCCTTAGGGAAGTAAGAATACTTTCTAAGATCATAGAGTAAATTTAAAGGCTGGACAAGGATTAGTCCAAAACCTTCCATCATTTAACAGCCAGTCAGTCAATCAGTCTATCCTGTCTACCACCAAGAAGACATTGTGTTTTACGTGTCCATTGCTGAGTTAGGCACCATGGGAATAAAAAACAAAAGGATAAACATTACTGTTCAAGAAGTGTGTGGTCTGTTGTTTTTGGGTGCTGTTTAGTCAATTCCAATTCATAGTGACCCCACGTGACAAGTGGAACTGCCCCATATAGGGTTTAGTAGGCTGTGATCTTTATGGGAGCAGATTGCCAGATCTTTCTCCCACAGAGTGCCTGGCTGGGTTTGAACCACCAACCTTTTGGTTAGCAACTGAGCACTTAACCGTTGCACCACCAGGGTTCCTATGTATGAGGTCTACTTGTAGAGATAAAATAGGAAAGCAGAAAATAAGGTCTAGAATTTCACCTGTGTTCTGCTCTCCAAGTTGTGTGTTCTGATAGAGTCTAAAGAGGCATCTTTTCCTTATTTGCACAAAGGTGCTGTATGAGCTAATGGAGACCCTGGGAGGTAAGATCTCCCAGGTATGGGGAAGCTGATAGAATTCTTTAAAGTTGAGACAATAGGCAATAGGGAGCCACTGTGTGTTATGGAATTACAAAAGGACTAAAAGCAGGGCAGTGGGAAGCTCAATAGTGAGGGATTCTATAGAACAGATGGGAGAGAGAGAGGCTGGAAGGAAGCCCTGCCACAGCCACAGCCAATGCAGTAATGACAGTGACATCCCAGAGATGGGCTGACAGTGAGACACCCCCCATCACACACCTACATGCCACTTACCAGCCTCTCCTCCACTACACTAACCCCGCTATAACTTCACGTTAGTGTCTGTGATCATTTGATTACCGTCTGTCCTCTTCCCCTAGACTGCATGCCCCATGAGGGCAGGGATTATATCTCTTTCACTCTTTTGTATCTGCAGTACTTGTAAAAACAAAAACCAAACCCATCGCCATCATATCAGTTCCCACTCATGGTGCCCTTTCCTATTTCAGAGTAGAAGTGATCTCCATAGGGCTGTCAATGGCGGTAATCTTACAGAAGGAGATAAAGCAGGCCATCTGTTGCCATGGGTGGATTCAAATAGCCAACCTATTAGTTAGTAGCTGACTGCAATCTGTTTTCACTGCTCAGGGACCTTAGTAGGCTCTCCATAAATGATTGTATAGTGAATGAATGATTGGATGAATGAGTGACCTGTCAACATGTTTGATACTTCAATGAAAGAATTTTATATTTGCTTCCAATTCCAATTCCCATTCTCTTGGAGGGTGAAATCCTTTTTTTTTTTTTTTTTTCTTCTTTCTCTTTGATTCCAAAAGCAGAGTAATAGTACCACTTAAAAAATAATAACTGTTATTCCTCTGGGAGCTATTTTCTTTCCTTTTTTCCTCCTTAAATTTCTTAGCTTTTTTCCCCCTGACCATTAGAATAAAACATGAGCATTACAGAAATTTTGAAAAGTATAAAAAAGCTAGAAAAACACACTTCCATCATGAAGAGTCTTCAGTTGTCAGTTTGTTGATGTATTTTCTTCAAGACTCTGACATCACTTAGGGATATGGTAAGATTGCAAGGGCCTCAGCCTAAGGACTCATGCTAAGGCCTCTGTCCCAGCTGCCATTTCTCAAACACATCAAGGAATCATTCTCCCACAGTTCTCCCCTCCCCTTGTGCAAGGCCTTGAAAATCGTAGGGAAGACTTGTTCTTCCATTTAATACACCCACTCCTCACTGACATAGTTTCCAACATATCATTATGTGAAAATCAGTGTTATATGAAAATGGACCACATCATTACATAACTGCCAAGTTACATTATTACATAACTGCCAAATCACTGAGAATCATGGCCAAATTGACACATAACCTTAACCATCACAGCCAGCATTACTCTCACCTCACACCTCGGTGTTCATTACTGCCAGATGCAAAATAGTCAAGTAGGAAATTTTTCACTATTGTCATAAATGCAAAATGTTGGATAATGAGATAGTTGATAAGTGAAGAGTAGGTGTAATGGATATTATGGAAATGCCTTTGAACTTGACCTTTTCACCCTGCTGCCTGGCAGTTAAGCTCTCTTAGTGACTGGATATCAGGTTTCTTTGTGTTTGGGTTTATGTTAATATCTTGCACCATTATCAATCCCCTTCCAGACTGGTTTCCTTGATACTTTCAAACAGTTGAATCAGCTATCAGCATATCTCTGAGATGAGTGGTAAAGCTCCTTCAAATCTACTTGCCCATGGTTTTTATAATTTCTGGATTTCAGGATGATGCTGGTTCCTCTGAGTCTCTCCTGGGAATAACACTGACACTTTGGAAGCTCCAAAAGAAGGATAGGCAGGGATGGAAAGAGGTTTCACCTGCATGCCCAATCTAAGCAATGGGTGATGCTGTCTGAAGAGCTCTATTTAGAAGGATTCTAAAGCCATGTCTGGACTCAATGGGAAAGTGATATGATTGATTAGCAAAGTCTGCTATGAATTACACAATAGGAAATGGAGGCATTTATTGTTATCCCTGAAGAAGATGCAGTGGTGGTTTGGTGGTAGAATTCGTGACTCCCACACTAGAGACCTGAGTTTGAGTCCTGGTCAGTGTATCTCACGTGCAGCAACCACCCTAGGCTATTTCCTTTAGAACCCATCTCTCCAGGAGCAACTGTTGTCAGAAATTTGAAGTTTATCCTTCTAGTCTATTTTTATATACTGTAGTAGATACACACAGACATTTCTCAACTCTTTTATCTCATAGTGTCTTGCTGTGATCTGAACAGGTTTCAGCAGAACTTCCAGACTAAGAAGGACTAGGAAGAAAGATCTGGTGATCTGCTTCCAAAAATCAGCCAACAAAACCCTGTGGATCACAATGGTCTGATCCATAACCAATCAGGCAGCATTTTGTTCCATTGTGCATGAGATCACCATGATTTGGGGGCTGACTTGATGGCAGCTGACAATAACAACAAACGCCTGCAAGGAGCTTAATGATTTAATTTGGAAGGATAGGTTTAATTCAAAGTCAAATAATACATGCTAAAAGGAGTTATATCATAAGAGCTCCCATGAGGGAGAAGGCAAAAGGGACTAGAGAATTCCAGGAAGAAGTGAGCATGCACTGGTCCTGGAAGGAAATTAGACAATGGGTGGACAGAGAGGATAGAAGAGCACACTCCAGACTAAGGAAATACTGTAAAGAAAGTACCCTTGTGGCATGTTTTAGAGGCTCAAGAAGAGACAAGCCTATTCAAGTAAATATAAAACTTTAGAACATATGTGACTAGAATTCTTTGAGTAAGATAAATCATAACTAGTACAGAGAAAAAATATGTTTAAACTTAAAAATTTTTGTTATCCTGATAAATATATACATGATAAAGCATTTGCTATTTCAATATTTATATTTCATATAAAATTCATTAGCATTGATTGATTCGTTTACAAATTTTTTTCTCACTGGCCCCAAAGCAATGACTTTTAAAATAATAATAATAATAATAATAATAACCCAGCTAGAATAGTAGAAATAGAACATTTCAAAGGCCAGACCTGTATTCTTGAGGCAAACCATGGAGGTGAGAAGGCAATGGAATGATATATATATATATATTTATATATATGTACATATATATATATATATATATAATATCATTCTCCTTAAATTTCTTAGCTTTTTTTCCCCTGACTATTAGAATAAAACATGAGCATTACAGAAATTTTGAAAAGTATAAAAAAGCTAGAAAAACACAGTTTCATCACGAAAAGTCTTCAATTGTCAGTTTGTGTATTACATATGCATTATATATATATAATTGTGTTTTCATGGAAGGTTTACACAGCAGTTTAGGTTCTCTTTCCAACAATTTCTACACAAGTTGTCCAATGTTCACAATGTGTGAATATTCTCATTATTTCCATTCTGGTTGTTTTGTTTCTATTAATCCAGTTTCCCTGCCCCCTTACAGTCTCATCTTTGTTTTAAAGTAATTGTTGACTGTTTGGTCTCATATAGGTGATTTTTAAAAGGTGTATAGTCCTTACAGGTGATATTTATTATTTTTTGAACCAATTTGTTCTATATAAGGTGACCTCAGGGGTTAGCTTAGGTTCAAGGTTTGAAAAGTGTCTTAGGGCAATAGTTTTGGGGAGTCCTACTGTCTCAACCAGTGTGGTAGTTAAGGTTGTTGTCAACTTGGCTGGGCCTGGTTGAGTGGCTGGGCAGCTGGATGTAGTTATTCCCCATGGTGAGATGGGCGATCAATTCAATGGTGGAATCTACTGTGAGCAGCTGAGTAGCTGCCTTAGGAACGTGGTCTGCTTTCTGTGGATAAGGAGAAGCTTTGAATGGTCTACAACTTTTTGGCACACTTGGACCCTGCACGTAGCCAAGTCTTCATTCAGTAGCCTGCCATGCCCTGCTGATCTTGGGATTTTTTAATGGACTTGAATCAATGGCATGCGTGTGGTTTGGTAATATCAGGAATATACCTTTTTACGTGTCCTTGGGTTTGTAAGCCTCAGCAGCCAGCAGCTGCCTGAGTGAAGAAACGCCTCTAGCTTGAGTGGGCAGGGAGTAGGAGGCAGAGCTAAAGCCCAAGGTTGAGGAGCTTTTGCCTAGCCCCTAGAGCCTAGCACTTTGAACTCAGACTTAAAGCCTCTAAAATTGTTAAGAGAATAAACTCCTGTTTGTTCAAGCCATCCCATTTGTGATATATTCCTGTCACAGTGGCATTAGGGAACCAAAACAACCAGTCCAGTAGGTTTTTTTTTCTTTTTTTTGGTTAGGACTTTGAGGTCCTGTTCCACATTTTTCTCCCTTTTTATCAGGGTTTATCCATTGTGATCCTGATTAGAATGGTCAGTAATAGTAGCCAGGCACCATCTAGTTCTTCTGCTCTCAGCGTAGATGAGTCCATAGTTTGTGTAGTCTATTTGTCCTACAGACTAATTTCTCTTTGAATCTTTGTTTTCCATCTTTCTCTTTTGCTCCAGACAGAGACCAATAGTTAGATGACCTCTCATAAGTGTTTAAGACCCCAGATAACTCACCAAACTATGTAGAACATAACTTTATGGACTATATTATGCCAGTTGACCGAGATGTCCCATGAAACTATGGTTCTAATCCTTCAAGCCCAGAAATCCAATCTCACGAGGTATTTGGTTAAGCAATGACTTTTAAAGTAATGAATACCATTTTTAACATTTTGTGAAATGTTTAAAAATGCAGAAAGAAATTAGCAAATAATAATATAACAAAAACCTATTCATTGCTTAAAATTTTGTTGTATTTGTTTTCAGCTTCTTTTTGTTTTTAAAGAAGTAAAATATTTCTGGTACATCAGTGCCTTTAACCATCACCCCACCCATCTCCCTAGGGCAACCATTATCAGAAATTTGAATTTATCTTTCTAGACCATTTAAAATATTTTTACATACTGATCTATGTACAGGAGCTCTGGTAGTATAGTGTCTAAGGCACTTGACTGCTAACCAGAAGGCTGGTGGTTCAAACCCACCAGCCACTCCTCGGAAGGAAGGTTGGGCAATCCTACTTCCGTAGTGATACCGCCTCGGAAACCCAAGGAGGGGTCGCTATGAGCCGGGGCCGACTCCATGGCATGTAACAACAAAACAACAATGATCTATGTACACAGAGACATTTCTTTTCTCTTTTTTAATCCCTTTACTTCTAATAATGCAAACCCGAGTCCTGTCCTTGCCAGCCGCATCTCTTAAGCCAGTTTCTTTAGAATCCTTTCACCCTCCTGCCACCCCCATCTCCACCTCTCCCTTTCCTCTGTCCCTTCCCTCAAAAGACTCTGCCGCTCCTTTCTTTCAGAGTAAATCTTATTCTTTTCTTTTTTCCCTTCCTCCAAACCACATGAATTCTCCTTATTTTCAACTCCCTTAATAATGATCCAGGTCCCTGAGGAGCACAACCAGTTTGCACTCAATTAATAATCTAAAGGTTGGTGATTTGAAGCCACTCAGTAGTGCTGGGGAAGAAAGTCATGGTAACCTACTTCCATAAAGATTAC